>NC_050521.1:10667261-10730883 GCF_002922805.2 Oryzias melastigma | reverse complement strand
CTTAATTTTCTTTTCTCGTCAGAGTGACTTCATGAGAAAGTTGAGAAAAAACGTGTAATTAGTTTGAGCCAAAAGCATGTCATAACAATATTTGTTTTCTTAAGCTTTTCTTGAATAAAGAATTCTAACCTTAAAAAAGCCTTGGTTTAATAAATTTGTAAAAATGTTCTTTTTTCCATTACCTGTTCTGTATTTGTTCCTTCTGGTTGTAATTACAATTGTTTTTTTTTTTTTTTGCTATTCAGTGGACGTTTAGCCTGTCATGCTCAATCCTTCATTTGAGAGAAAGCCTTCCTGCATTTTCTTCTTTTTCATTTACATCTGTTCTAAAACGGAATCAACGGTTTTGGTTTGAAATTATTTACATTTTTTTTCAAGCAACTTCTAATTGGAAAATAGAAGAATGAACTTTGTTTCTTGAGTTATCGGATATCTGCTATAGTTATACATTTTTATAAATATATATTTTTTCCTATGAAGCCACAAAGAACATGATAGACATAAAAAGTGTAGACACTGTGGTTACACTTAATCACTATAGCACTGACAGTTCAATGCATTGTAGGTTCAAGCGATTATTCAGTATCTTCACTTATTTTATTTTTAATAACTGGATCTCTAATTATTAGAGTTGGGTGAAGCAATAATTTCAAAGTTAGGTTCAACAGGCAGTTGAATTTTAAATAAGTAATTTTTTAATTGTTAAATACAAAAAAAGAGCCATACACAAACAGATTTGTATTTCTTTAATCTTTTCATATGTTGTCCTTTTAAGTTTGTCTTCCCTGAGATTACAGTATAGAGTTTTATTCTTTTATTTACATTTGACACATTTTAAAAATCACTTTTTAAACAGAGGAAAAATTCATGTGGCTCAGAAAGCAGAAACATTATAGCTGCATTAGTGAAACAATGACAAATGTACTCATTTAATTAAGAAATTCACCAAAGAGAAAGTTATGCATAGTTACAGTGTGTGTTTTTCAAACACAGAGCTCAGACATTACATATTCAGTAGTAAAAGACAAAAAAAAAGACTATAAAAACTGCACAAAATTCAAAAGAATGTAACTGACTGCCAATCTTTGGTGGTTGTGTCCACTTTCTTCCTAAACTATGTTTGAAATTACACTTTAAGTTTTATGAAATTATCAAAAAAGTGCTTTGAAATGACACAGTTTCTCTTCCATGCAGCCCTAATCTGGCATGGCTCGGCTGGACAGGAAAGGAAAGGTTGCAAGATCTCCAACTGAGAAGTTCGAAGATCGTTCATTTCTGTTTCTCCCTGTTGGCAGTAATGAAAAAAAGACAAATTATTAATAATAACTGATGGTCAAGATGCGATTAATAGGAATAGTTTTTAAATATGCAAAGCCTTTTTAGCCTATTGTGTGAAATTTTTGTTTTCTGTATACTCTGAACTTCAGTGTGATTAAAGTCTCCATGGGGTGGACACGAATATTCTTACATCTTTGTTACATCCAAAGCAATTTGGTTTCCGTGAAAATCATTCCACTGAATTTGCAAACTGTCTACTCATAGAAAAAATTAAGAAAATGTTGGACACTAGGAGTTGTGTTGGTGCTGTATTTTTAGATCTTAGAAAATCATTTGACACAGTGAATCATTAAATTCTACTGTCTAAATTAAGATATTTGAACTTTTCCTGGGATGTCATTCAGTGGATAAAATCATATTTGGAATTCAGGAAACAATGTGTTTGCATTGACAGTGTCAAATCCACATTTTTGGATATTCCTGTTGGTGTGCCTCAGGGCTCAATACTTGGACCTCTGCTATTTTGTAAGTATATACATGATTTACCAAATTCATGTAAGAAGGCTGAATTTCAAATGTATGCTGGTGTCATCTTCACTGGTGCAAGACGCATCCAAGAGGCAGCCTCTGTTCTCACCTCAGCCATGGCTCCTGTAAATGAGTGGCTTTTGAAATCGTGGCTTCAACTGAATACCAACAAAGCTGTGTGTATGATGTTCACAAAACAAGCACAGGACATGGGGTGTGTTTTTGGAAAAACAGGAATTGAAAATAGTCTCTGAACTGAAGTGCTTTGGTGTGACACTTGACTCCACACTGAGTTTTAAAAGCCACAGTTTAGATTTTGTTATATAGGTAAACTGACAGCATCTTCACAGTCAGCCTCCATGACATTTGTAACAATTATCTTTATCTTTCACCCAGTAAAGATTTAAGAATCAAAGAAGGATATTTTTGTCTTGGTGGTACTGACTTCCCTCCTTAGACTTTTTGCCTCTAGAATAGATGGAGTAAAGTTTTTGTGTGATCATTCTGTTTTGATGGTTATTCAGGCTGTTAAGATTCTATTATTAAATTGTAAAGGAATTAAAGATGATTCACATACTGTTATCATTTTAAAGTAAATAAGTTGCAGTACCTTCTCTGAGGCGGGAACAGTGTGTTTTCCTGTCAAAAAAGACACAGATGAGTCAGTTTGTTCACAAACAGCAATGACTCAAACTCTGAACTGGCTGGTCTTACCACTGACAGAAGAAGAGGGCAGCCATTATCAACACGGACACAACATCCACCACAATCCAGATTATTGTGTAGGTCTGATAGGACTGAAATTGCAAAAGAAGTAACAGAAGTTTAATGTATTTGTGTAAAGAGACTGTCAATAATCTGGGTTATACACATACCCTTGTGGATCATTCAGAAAAGCAAAATTGTTTCAGAAAAGTCTTCTCTATTGTGGTAAAGTAAAATGTTAATATATTTTCTAAATCTTGTCAGAACTGTGAACTTTGGTTTGAGTTTTTGTTAATTAGGATTTTGTCATGTTGTGTTTGAAAGGTCCCTCAGGTCACACCAGTTTCAGGTTCATGATCCACAGCTGTCTTCAGTTCAGTAAATTGCCTGCAGCCTATTTGTGTGGTTTTCATTTTATCCTTCCCAGCTCATTTGCTCTGTTATGTCACCATTTTGTTGCTCCTGTGGTTTTTTTGTCATGTTTCAATTAATTTATTAAACGTACTTTTCTGCCACTTTGCCTGGTCTCCTGCATTTGGGTCCTCCACTACTCCTGTCAAATCTAGCGTTTTAAAAAAGATTGATAGAATGGTTCATTTAAAAATCCTAATGATCAGCAATCACATTCTGAAAAAAATCCTAAAGCCTCACTTTGATCATCTTTGATCTATTGTAAAGTGTCCCCAGTGGTCTATTAATTATAATTCTGGTGTTTTCAGGCAAAAAATGAGACAGTTTTTGCAGAGCGGCAGGTGTTTATCAGAAATTTGCCTTTGAGTTGTGGGCGGGACTGTTGGTGCAGAGCAGACATGGGCAAACTACGGCCCGCGGGCCAGATCTGGCCCGCCCCCACATTTGGTCTGGCCCGCTGAACAATATCAGAAAGGCATGATCTTCTTCCATCTGGCGACATAGATCAAGACCCAAAAAATGGCAAAAACCCCCCCCCCAAAAACGCCCAAACTAAAATTTTAAAGCGTTACAACAAATATGATCATATTGACTCACCATGTGATTTTGCAGATCAGTCTGCACGGACAGGATGGACTGAAACTTAGCTTCAAATGTGTCAAAACCCCCATTGAGGCCCCTCAAAATAGACTCAGACATGTCTTTGCATATAGCATAGGCATTGCTGTCTTCACGAGGCTTGGCTGAAACCTCGCTAGTGTGGCTAGTGCCAGCCCCGCTGGCGTATTCATCGATGGTTTTGGCTTTACTAGAGACGCTTGGCTTCGGCATAACTCCCTTTCTCATCTTGTATCAATAAAGAAGGACTTCTTAGCAGATAATATCACCCTCTGGTGAAGTTTGATGAGGTGTTTTACAAATTAATCAAAGCTACGATGGAGAGCACAAAAAACACGTCATTTTTTTATATATTACATTAGTCAGCTCAATTGATATCAGTGGCCATTGTTGCTTTTATGTTTCTCATCAGAAATTTACTGTGGCAACATTTTTAAGCTGAATTGAGAGGTGTTGAGTGAAAACCACTTGATGAATTCCCATGAAATGACTCTTTCAACAGATTGGCTGCTGCTGTAGATGGATGTGCTGCTCACCATGAACCAGTCAGGCTGCTCCACATCCTTCAGGAGGTGGCAGGAGTTTGTGGTCACAGAACTGGCCCCCGCGCACCACAGCAGAGAAAACAGCCAGCGCTCATTCACCACCCACAGGTTCACAGTAATATTGTCGGCCCTGAGTTCCCTGTCAGACACACACATCATCAGTAGAGAGACCTTGACCTTCACACGTCCACGTCCAGCTGAATCCTATGGAAAGCAGGAGCATAATTATTTTCATACTGCTTGTTTATGTAAATACATGTTGATGAATATCTACTGTGTTCACAACAGTTCTTTGTTTGCATCGTGCCTCTTTGCACTGCTTTACTGTTGCCTTGTGGAAGTTAAATCCATGTAGGTAGATTATACAAGATAGAAAAATAAAAACGCCCTTCCAACACAACATTGCATGCTCGACTAGATGAGTCCTTCTGGTTTTGTTGTATTCGTTTGTGGTTACTCTGTGATTTGTCTGAAGGAATTTGTAAGGAAAGTGTAGCAGGATGAAATGGTGGACAGGTATTGGCAATCCTGTTGATTGTCCAAATGCAAAATATTTTTTTTTATTTGTAATTACAGTATATATATATATATATATATACTTTCTATTTTTATTGTTTCAAAATGACTAATATTATGGAACCATCAAAGGGCCATCGAAGGGGTGCTGGGCTGAGTAGGACGCGTGTTTGGAAGCTCCTGCCAACTTAAATGAATAACTGTTATTCAGTCGCTTTTTGCAAAAAAAGTTATTCTTTTGTTTGTTCAGTTATTACTTTGTTCACATATTTCTCTACAGTTGCATTTTTAAGCTCGCTACATGTCAGGAAAGAATGCAAAGTCCCACAATGTTGTTCAAACGCAACTGAGGCCCAGCCTTCAACCTGCAACCAAGACGTCGGTTGTTATTACATTGGAGAGCTTCTAAATGCTCATCTATTTCGTAATGGTTAAAGGACACTATGTTTTATTTAAAATTAGAGAAAATTAAATACACACTAAGAGGAAGCAAACACAAATTTGACAGTAAATGGAAATGTTTTATCGACTATTTTTCAAATCTGGAGCTGTTACCCAATTGCGTTTGTGCCTGTGGTCTATTGATCTTTGTTGCTATTATTTTCGTATCCATTTTTCCTTTTTCTTTTCTTCCTTGATGGTTACACTGAGATGGGGCAGGGTGGGGGGTCTGCTCCATGTACGTTATTTGATGTTTCATTTTAGAGTATGCTGAATTTTGTAAAGACAAAACAGTAAATGTATCTCAAAGATGTATTATTTAGGAATATGGCAATAAAAGATATTTTAAAAAAGGGACGTTGAAGAGAAAAAAACAATTCAAGTATTTTTTTTTCTAAAATTTGAAGTAAAACATTTTTTGGTATCTGGTGGGCACTAGTTACTAATGTGAAACATTTTCTTTTTACTTAAGTGTTTAGAAAAAAACATTTTATTTTATCTGGTTAATATCTTGTGCGCACCAGGTATGTTTTTTTTTTTACTTCAAATTTTAGAAAAACTTTTTTTTTTTTTATCTGGTTACTATACGGTGCACACAAGTTGATAACCAAAAATGTTTTTCTGCTTTAAGTTTTGGGAAAAAAATTCTGGTTAGTAACTGATGCACACCAGATTATACCTGGAAAAAAATTATGTCTAAAAATTGAAGTAAAAAGAAAAAAAAATCTGTTTACTAATTGGTGCACACCAGATAGTAAACAGATTTATTTTCTTTTAAATTTCCCTTCAATTCTTTTTGTTGCTTCAATTTCCCTTAGGGGCTCTATAAAAATACGGTTCCCTGCTAATAATTTTTCTCTCAATAAAAATGTTAATGTAGATTTATGTATTTTTTTAGAAGTCCTTCAAATATCTGATAGTGTTTTTGTCCCCTAGCAGTTGTTAAAAGATGGTAGATGTAATAGATAAAAGTCTGAATTGATTAAAGCTGTTGCCACAAACTGGTGTTAAATTTCAGATGTCTTGTTATTCAAGGCCCAGCTCTGTTAAAGTTAATTTACTGTTTGCTTGTAAAGTTATTCTTGCTTTAATCCACCACTCCCTGTCTGGTAGAACATGTGAAAAGGTGATCTTGCTACTTTGTTAGAATGAAATCCTTAACACACAAATATTGCAGTTCCTCAAAAGACCACTGGAGGCAGATTCCAACAAGAAAGAATATTATTTCCTATAGTAAAAAGTCGGAGATTACATACAAAACAGTCTGGTTAAAAAATAAAAAAAAAAATCAAATAATTTTTTGGTTGAAGAGCTGAAATAAAAAAAAATAAGTTTATTTCAATTTCTAAGCTGTTCATCTACCATTTCTTATTTAAGTAAAATATTGAGGTCATCACTATTTTACCATGTTTTCTGGTGTACAGTCCCTAAATTGTTGGCATAATTCTGCACAAAGACCGGGGTAAACATTGCAGAGTCTTGTCTTTTCATTCAGCGTTTCTGTACCTCGACTCATCTTTCACTCATTAAAACACTTAACTGCAGGTCGGAGCTTGCAGTAACACCCAAGCACGAACCAAACATTCATAATAAATACTTCATGATCATCCATGCTTGTATAAAAACAGTCAATTACACATAAAAGGTTAAAAGTTGTGAGAAACCTGTGTCAAAACATATGTTGAGTGAGTTCCTTTGATGCAGCATACCTTCAGGTTCAGTGACGTGTTGCCACATGGAGATTCATTCTTCAGCAATTATTTTAGGAAAAGTTTGCTCATGCGTGCAAAATGAGAGGGGTATCATTTAAATACGTTCCCCCTCAGTATCATCACTGCGTTTCAGTGTGTTTGATGCTCACTCCAATGCACACTTTATTCATGGTTCCTAACAGCTACAGTGACTGAGATACCAGTTTCTTTTGCTTTTACCTGATTCTGTTCATGCTCAGGTGGGTGTATCTCACATTTAGGTGTCTGCCATTGTTTTTTCTCATTTCAGACTCATTGCTGTAGATGTGAACGAAGCCTGGAGACGTTTTATTCACCCACTCTCTTTCACTCGGAGGAAGCCAAAGAATCTGTAAAAAGAAATAAAAAAGTTTATTTTGTTATTATTATTATTTACTCAAAAAGTGGCCAGTCAAACCAAAGACGTAGTTTCTCCCTGGTTGACACGCATCTTTCAGGGGTTGGATTGGGGGGTTAAACCACCAAATGGTTCTCGGGCGCGGCTGTGTCTGCAGCTCACCACTCCCCCAGGGGATGGGTCAAACGAGGAGAACAAATTTCACACACCAAGGTGCATGACAACTGATTTTAACTTTGACTTAAAATGGATCCGACTTACCAGTCCTGGGTTAATGTTCGACTTCCGGATGGTGTCAATTATGGCTGCTGTGTCCTCTCTGTCATTTCTGTCTTTGTGAGTTCTGTAGAGGTCAAAGATCACAGAAATGTTGTGCTGTTTGGCCAGCTCCAGGAGCTGCAGGAGGGAAGGGACGGTCTGATTCCGGGCTGTCTGCTTCTCCTCTTCTGAGAGCTGGGACACCGACCGAAAAGGATCCGTCTTAAAAGAAGCAAAAGTTATCATATTTGGTTTTTATGTCACTAGATAGCATTTCATAAATATGTGTAGTGACAAAACCAAGTCCTCACCTTTAAGAACCATTCACCTGCATTCAGATTCTGTATTTCCTCAAAAGTCAGGTCCATGTTGCTTTTGATTGCTCTTTGAGGGAGCTTGTTCTTGACATTTGTGGTTCTCAGCAAGAACTCATTTTCACTGTCGTGCATCAAGAAGGGAATTCTGTCTTTGCTTAGTAAAAACAAAAACAAAATTAAAAAAAACTTAAATTGTGACACTAAAATGTTGTCTACCTGCAAAATGTCTGGCAGTATTCCATTAAAGGATATACAGTTAAAAAAAAAGATATCACATTGTAGTTACCAGTGTTTACAAAGTAAAAAAACAACTTAAACATTTTTAAAAAATCACATCATTCATATTTATGTGGCAGGAAACTTAAAGTACCACTCCAATCACATTTTGCTCTATTTTCAAAAAGTTCACCGGGGTCTTTTAATGATCATTTTGCCACTTTTAGCCAAGGTTTAAATAAAAAAAATCGTTTTCTAGGACATACTCTTGCAGAGTAGCTGTAGTTCTTTACTGTTGAGTTGTGAGTGGGACCGTTGGAGCAGAGTAAACCTGCCTCCGTTTCCCATCATCCCTTTGTTTACACTCACTATGACTATCTTATACCCACTCACACCCCCAACATAACATCACTGGTGCAGCAATAATGTGGAGCAATATTGGAGCCGTAATGTTCTGAGCCAGATGGCAACTCAGACGAGGAAAACGAAGACGCATTTGGATCTATTTGCCTGCAGCGGAACTGAGCGGAGTAGGGAGCTTGTGGCCTGCAGATGGTAGATTTGACATAATAATGAATAATAATGAACTTTTTTTTATAAAGCACTTAAATTATCCATGAGATTAATTGTCTTAAAAAGACCTCCATCATGAGCAAATTGCTGCAATAACATGTCAAAAACAGCATTTTCATTGGAGTGGCTCTTTACATGTAAAAGGAAACAAAGTGTTGGTACAGTACGACTTCTAAACAGAGGTTTCTAATGATGCTAAGAATTACAGAAACTAGCTTTTGTGCCCCCATGGCTCTGAAAAATTCTTCCTTAGTTGAACATTGTGAACGGTGACAATGAACATGATAAGAAAAGATTTTTCCTGGAAAGATTAAAGAAACAAAATCAACTGATGCACCAAGAGAGAGGCTGTACCTGAGCTGTACATCGGTCTCAAAGGCCGTCACGCCACACGCGACGCTCCTTTCAAACGCCATCATGGTGTTCTCTGGAGCCAGCTGAATATAGTGAGGAGACATGGCAGAGACTGTCATTTTCTTAATGCCCTAAAGCTGTTTTAAAACACACTGCTGTAAAGTGTGTTAAATGAAGCTTATCGGTGACCCAAAAACAGCCAACTAACAAGGGAATGGCTGCACAGCATATGTGGCCCACGTGCTTCTGGACATTTCCTCATATCTGAGCTGAGGGTTCACTGCATGCTGCCGTGTGAGTGATGGAATGGGGAAAATATTTTAACACTTTCTACTAATAGTAATTACTGTGATGTTTATACAAGGTGCAATAACGTTTGGTCAGACAACCGAGTTAGGCAAGTATGAGCTCAATCTAGCATGGTGTAATACACTGTGACATATTTTTTAAAAATGAAAATCAAAAGGCCTTTCATTTTTTAAGAAATAAGGGGGTTGATAAAGGAAGCAGTTTCTGCCACTTAAGTGCAGCTCATTAAGCCATTGCTAGCAAGTTGGAGCCTGTTTTTCTTTACAACCTCAGGTAGGATGCAACATGTTCAATCCATAACTGTTAAGTCAGATTGGGACTTTTTACTTTAAGAGAGACCAAGAGAAAGCTTCCCATTGCTTTTTGAGTTTCAATCAAGCTCCAAGAACCTCATTTATAAATAAGTTTTTGCAAAATGAAAGTTTTCTTTTCTAATTTTTCCAGAAGATTTGGGATTACACATATTTTCTGACCTGAGAATTGTTTTCCTTATGCTACATTCCAAAATATACTTTAGCATGGCAATCAATGAGAGACAGAAAAAACATTTCAAAGTTCATCAAAACAATATCAATCAAACAGAATCGTGCTCTTTTTAAACTGCATAAAAACTTATAATCTATACATTTAATCATCACAGATTTACTCAATCTGATGCTTTATGCAGCTCAACCAAAAGAAAAAAAAGAATAGAATCACTAAATATTTTTAAAACTCTTATACATCATACGAATAATCAAAGCTTTAGTGAATGCTCACCATTGGAGCGCCTCTGTGAGCAAACAGCTTTGGTTTTTCAGGTAAATCTTTCAGTTCTATGAAACATGGTGAGTGAATGGACAGGGGGGACAGGAAGATAGCAGCGGCCACAGCTGCAAACAGCACGAGAACCAGGAACCTGGAGTCTGCAAAGGGAGAAAGAAGGAATCATTTCAGACGTTCTGTCCCCCGATTCCATCAAAAGGAATGGAACGGCTTGAAACTTGGTGTGATTGTGATTAAGGGGGAGAAATAGGAAGCAGAATTAGTCGGTTAGGACCTCCATGCTCATTGAAAATTTTGGACTTTTAGTCCCTACTGCGAAACATGGTAGAGGAAACATCATAGTTTGGACATGCTTTCCTGCTTTACTGCAGGCCAAGAAGACAAATGGATGGACAACATAACCTGTTTGTGTGTTAACTTTATCTATTTATTTTACTCGAGTTGCATGAATGCATTTTTGTGGTGTCAGTTTGTATTCTCTTGACTTTTTTCCCACACTTACTTTTTTTGATCTTGTGAAAAGCCTGGAAGACAAACGAGCTGATCAGCGTCAACGCTGCTACTGCACCAAACTGCAGGAAGGGAGCTGTCGCCTGAGGCCGACGGGGGAAGCACATACATGATGGTCACTCACAGCCAAGAAACGTTGAGTAACAGTCATGAAACGTTTGGAGATTTACGGTCTTACTACACCTGGAGTGAAAGAGAAATCGTTGGCAGTTCTCTTTTCCACATCCCCACAATGCCAGATATTCCACCAATGATGATAATCACTCCCAAAAAAAGAAATATCTGTGAAGGAAACAAATTTTATTTTATTTTTATGCAAACCTATGACCGTAGTTTAAAAGATTTATCCTCAGCTTATACTTCACAGAAATCGGCTGAATCGCATCCCTACCATAATCGTGCAGTCTACTGTACTACATACTACTATCAACCAGTTTCATTTCCAACGCTCTGCAGTAACTGCAACACATTTATTTTTCAAGCCTGATGACACAACTGCCTCCAGTGTTTCAGGTCTTTGTTATATAAGCTAGCAAAATGAAGGGATCTTTGAGATTCTGAGATACAGACAAGACAAAATAGGTGGCACATAAAGGTTTTTTTTATTTAAAAAGCCTCAACATACCAAATAACTATACATTTTAAAATAGGAAAAAAATTGAAATAATTTCCTACCAGCTCCACATCTTATTTGAATATATCTGAAGCTATAGTTGGATTAGAAAGTAAATTTGTGGTGAAAACGTTGAGTCAGAAGAAAATAACGTCTAACCCCTCTTGCATTTAGAATGCAGCTATAACAGGCTTGTCTTCAGAGTTTTGGGATGTGGAAATGATGAAGTTTGCTCCACCATTGTGCCTTCTAATTCCTCAAAATAAGTATAGGTAAAATGAAACAAAATGCACCTTTTGACATATCCCCGTCAGGGGTTACCACAGCACATTTGAGAGTTTTACTCCAGATGCCCTTCCTGACACAACCCTGTATGCTGTCCGGGCTGGGGACCGGCACAGGGAAACCCAGACCCGG
Source organism: Oryzias melastigma (assembly GCF_002922805.2). NCBI lineage: Eukaryota > Metazoa > Chordata > Actinopteri > Beloniformes > Adrianichthyidae > Oryzias > Oryzias melastigma. Next base: position 10,719,421 of record NC_050521.1, on the reverse strand, counting down.
CCCCCTTACACAATGCATGTGATTGTATTACAGGTGTAAAATTCCAATGGAAGATGTTATCGTCAGCCTTTTGCAGCAATTGAGGCGATTCCCCTCAATGCGACCTGATCAAATCACTAGGAATAAAGAGCAGTTGAATACCTTGTGCAGCCAGTGCAAGTCCAGCTTCTCTCCAAAAACAATTTGAATCAACGCAAAGAGCTGCAATCAACAGAAAAAGTGTTAAAAGTTGAGAACATAGATCATATCATTTGGTCATTCTGTCGTCACGGTTTCCTCACCAGCAGCAGAACACAGTAACTGGTTAACACTGCAGAAAAGATGATGATCACCATGAACCAATTGAACCAACGGTTCAACCATTTGAATAGCTGCCTGCAAATGGAACAATGGAGGTTGTGCAGAGTACAGGTCATCAGCGCGGACAAACAAAACAGAAAAAACTGGGCTTTTGTTCGGCTCTGGAGGTCCATTACCCGTTTAGTTCCTCTTGGTCATTAAATGTAATGAGACAAATGTACAGCCAGCACAGGGAGAGCAGGGACACCACAGTGACGAATGACAGCCAGCAGCATGACATCTGCAACGAGAAAACAATTTTGGGAGCTTTTATTTGGCAGACCTTCAAAGTAATATGATAAAAAAATACCTTTGTTGTTTTGTAATTGTGACTCTCTGAGTAAACATACAACAGAGCCAACTTTTTATTTAATGGGGCGGTTCCTTGACAACACAGCACAAAAAAGGCTTTGAAGTGTTTTTACTGACACTCCCGCACTCTGTACACCTGTTTATACAGAGAAAATAGACCACCCCATCCTCCTGCGTCTTCAAAATCCTGTTGAACCAAAACCCAGATGAGCTTGTTTGAACTTGAACATGTTTACTTTTCTTGGCAAACTTTCCCTTACCTATTTAAAATTGTATTTCCTGTAAGTTGTTTTTTTTTTTGTGTGCTTTGCTTGTTTTTTCATCCAGCACAAGTAGCCGTGGTTTTATTTTGCCTCGGTGTTTCACAAAGAACAAAGTTTGGTTTTGCATTCTTTATAAAGCTCAGGAACAGTGTAATCCAGGCTGGAGTCAAAAGATTTCAGACAAAAGACAGACTAAAATCAGAACAAAGCTACATTTCCCTCAAGCCCTTTTTATCCATAGCACTTCCTCTCATTCACTGGACCAGTTTTAGTCAAGAGTCCAGGAATTTATCTTTAAACATCAAAAAACCAGGTAACAAGAGCAGCACAGCTCCAATGTAGTCCAGAGAAGACCAGTGCACCCTCATCACCCCAACAAGAAATGAGTCGATTGTCCTGCTTAACCCAAATACACTAAAAGCCCCTGCACATCAATGCATGACCCCGAGCTGTGCCCCTCATCCACACAAAGATGCCAGAACTAGACCCAAGCAAACAATGAGCACTACTAAAAAGAGGCTTAAAGACCCACTCCAATGAAAATCCTGTTTTTGACATGATCTTGAAGTATTTTTTTTCACGATGGAGGACATTTATGAAAGAATTTAAGATTAGAATTTTGCGTCTGAGTATTTCTTTATTTAAATTGTGATAATTCAGGAGCATATAAAAACCCATGATCTGGAAAAGTTCTCAGCTGCTGTGATGCAGCGACTGAAATGGGTGGGCCAAAGTCTCTCTGCTAAGCTCTATTCTGATGCATCCAATTCATCAATGTCTTTGCTTTTCTCATCTGAGCTGGCATCAGGCTCAAAACTGTACAGCTGGATAGGTCCAAAACTGCTCACTGTTTTTGTTGTACCAGCAATGTTAGGTTGGGGTTGTGAGGGGCTATAAGCTAGCAGGAGAGTGTAAACAAAGGGATGATGGGATATTGGACGAAGGTTAATTCCATGCCAAGAATCCCGCCCACAACCTAGAAGTGGATTTTGAAAGAAGTCCAGCTGCTCTACAGAAATGATGTTCTAGAAAATGACAGGATTTTTTACATTGGCTGAAAACTTCATAATCATAGATACAAGACAACTAGAATGATTTCACAGTAGATACTAATATAGTTGGAGTGGGACCTGAAGTCTGTGCAAAGATACCGTTTTATCAATGTTATCAACAGCAGACCTAAATATGCGTACTGTGAGGTATTTGTTTTTTCCCACTTTAAACTCTGCCATTGGGTCAGATTAGATGCTATTAATACCTGGTATTTTGGTTATGGATTCAATGCCACATCTGTACACAATTTTGCTGAAAATGTAATTACTTTGTTTGTTTTTAACATGAATTATCCTCTGATAACTAAGCAGTTATTTTACCCTCAACACTACTGTGAATGTTGAATTTTGATCCCAAAAGAGGTCATCCTTGGAGGTGTTCGAGAGAACTGATAACATTTTTAGATAAGGATGATAAAACGTGTCTTAATGTCAAAACATTTTTCCTGAACTATGAAAACACATATTTCATGACATTCATGAAAAAAGATTTTGGAAAGCATGTATCATTGCGTTTTAATGAAGTGGAAATCTATCTTATTTTAGTAATTGTTAAGAACATGGACTGTAAATATCACAGTTAATTTATAACAATACATTTAAAAATGCATACACTTAAAAAATAATTTAAAAAGCTGCTTTGCCAACTTTCTCAGGTAACAGAGGGCTTTAACCTCTAGGTACAGGATGTTTATTAGATACCTAATATACATCTATTCAGGACATTTACTCAATTTTGTTTCTCTGTTAGATGTCTAACAGTAGTGTTATGAAAGATATCTGCATATAGAGGTCTACACACATATCTAATCTTAGGATATTTTCAGATGTCTATTGGAGTACTTTTATACAAAGCATTTACTTGTTAAAAAATGAATAGTGCAATTTTACATCCACCCATAGAACCATCTGAATCCCATGTGAGGTTGCAGATTTGCTGGTTCCAGTTGTGCTACTGCTGAAGATGGCCAAAGAGTAACCAAAAAGTTCTGCATTCCAAAGTTAAAGGTCTCAGCCACTTGCATCAAAACAACAATCCAACATCTGGATTTCTGTTTGGATTTGTAACTTGTCATATACCTGAACAAAATGATGAGGAAAGCTTTAATGTATTGGTCAGAGTGGAGCATCTTTAGAATGATCTTAAAGCACATTTTTCTGATCTTCTGCTCCACAACAGTATCTAAGCACTGCTCAGAGATACATTTCTTAAAGAATAGTCTTGCATTTGCATGTTCAGATTAGAAAAAAGAGTGGATTCCACACCATTGTTGTCATGTTTAAATTTGATATAAGGAGAAAAAGGATGACGGCACACCAGAATCACAATGATAGAAACATGTTTGACTTGTCTTTTCTATTTTATATACAGGTATCCAGTATCTATTGCTGTGAGCTTTGAAACAGCCATGATTTAAATATCTAATAGGTATATCTGTGCCTAGTGGGTACATGTTACATGACTCTACGATAACATGTTTTGGAAATTATGTAAATAATATTTTAATTAAGATTTCTTTTTCGCGTCTTATCTGAATCTTATTTTATGTTTTGCTATGCTGTGTGTGGTGGGAATTATGGAGGGAGCATTGTATGTAATTTATAATTTTTGTCTTGCTTTTGGTTTTTAAATTTGGATTTTTTAAATGTGAAGCACTTTGGGCTATTTTTGTCAGAAAAGTTCTGTATAAATAAAGTTTGATTTGATTTAACACTCTTCCTTTCACAAAAAAGAGCACTGAATAATTAGCAAAAAAAAGAGTACAAAGTACAGCAACAAAGATTTGTTCCAGAAGTGCATTTGTTAGAGTTTTAGTTGAATTTCGCAAGTGATGCTTAGAATTCTTAAAAGCATCTTTTAAATAAATACTCAAACACTCATAAAAATGAGTCATGCACATCTTTGTAGATGAGTGTGCATATAATTGTGTAACCCTTGGGGTCATCTGGACCCTGCAACACAGTGCTGAACTTTAAAAAAAATGTTCAATCCACCTTCATCCACATTTATCATGATATGGATAACACGTCAATGTAAGGTTTGGGTCATCTGGACCCCATAAGGTCTTATGAAAATTCTTTTTGTATCCTCTGTTGTTACAACATGGAATGTTGTGTTATTTTAGTCTTACTATACATGTTTATTTCTTTCTGGTCCCTTTCCATTGAAAGATTTCAATTTTAACAGAACAAATATTCTCCAAATGGCTCACTTTTCTTTGGCTGCTGCTGGACTCCCTCCAGTAGCAGCTGTACAGACCCCTGCTGCACACTCTCCAGCAGCTGCACACTTGACGCATCTCGCCTCCTCTTCATTCACAGTCGGGGAAATGTTCTGCTTTGGGCGTCTCACAGCTAAAAATCAGGAAAAAATGCATGATTAGTGTTAAGATTGCTGATATCTTTCGGTCCCCTCACCTGTGGGACACTGACCAGGACGGGGCAACAGTGACAGCAGACAGTGGGGGGCTCTTTGGGGCATTAAGGCTTTCCCTGCTCAGAAACTTGCCTCAATAGAGTCTGTGTGCTAGTAGAACTGGAGCCCCTGGCAACGCTCACAATGACCACACCATGGGGCACTGAGAGTACCCCACAGTCTCTTTCTATTCAAGCCTCAGCGGCACAGGCACAGTGACAGGCTGAGCCGTGCACGGAAGACGTGAGACGACTGCGAGCCGTTGGACATTCAAAGCGGTTTGTGTTGCGTCTTTCTGTGGAACCGTTTGAGGCCAGCTTTCCCTCAGCATGTTGGGGCACATCTCATGGCAGGTTTCGGTCCCCTTTAGGTGAAGAAGTTATGAGAAACAATGTCACCAAAATTGAGCAATCAGCAGTTTCCGTTGAAAAAAAACCCCCAGCGCCATGCTCCCTGCTTCTTGTTAAACTTGATTTGACCTGGAGTTTTGCCAGTTTTTTTTTTCACCTGTATGTCTCAACATTATTCTCACACCTACATCCCCCAGGGTAAAATTCTTCTGTGAGGTTGTCCTTGTCACAGTTATTTATTTATTTTTTCTGCAGGTTAAGCGTGGGGTGTCTTCTCAAAAAATGGAGGAAGCGTTTTAGGAAAATACGCACTTTCTCGGACTGGTTCATGTTTGAAGGTGAAAGTCGGCCTGTTTTACTAAAAAAGCAAAGCCTACAAGGAAGTTTTACCATAAAGGTGTTGAGTAATACAAATGAATGTGACCAACAACTGTAGTCACAAGATGACAAAGAAAACGAAACACAAAAAGTCCCTGTCACGTTCTAAATTAGCAATGAAAGTTTTCTTGAGGTTAAGCTGCCTTTTCCCGGTGTATGTTTTTTTTTAAATAGGCACAACTTTACGTGCAACAGCTTTAAACAACACTAAACAACATCTTCATTGTGATAAAAACTGAATCATGTGATCCTTCACAGTGTAAACTACAGGACAACCCTAAAGCAGACGCTCACACCTGTTTTGTTTAGTTCAGAGACACACCTTTCCCGTTTATGTTTCTAAATGGAGTGAAAGTCAGTGTGCTCCTCTAACTGAGCTTAATGAGTCTCAAACCAGCCAATCAGATCCTGTAAAAGATAAAACCCTGCAGGGAGGAGAGGGGATAAAGGACAAGCAGACAGGGTTCCTCTGTTTAGGTTAAAAATGCTGACCTGTTCTGACATTACTTTATCTCTAAAGTTCAGCTTTGACTTCTCTGAACTGTCACTGAAAGTCTTCCCGGTCATTCCTCAACAAACTCCATCAGGATTTTGAAACATTTCCCTTTTGAGTAATACTTAAAAAAACATGTGTTTCTTTTTTTAAGTCACAAAAATTATTACATTAATTAAATAAATACAACATGCACAAAATGTCTCAAGGACAAAGTTTTAGAAACATCTATCTATCTATCTATCTATCTATCTATCTATCTATCTATCTATCTATCTATCTATCTATCTATCTATCTATCATCCATCTCACCGTGTATCGGGTCAGACGCGCACTTGTTTGGCTGCTGACATCGCTGGGAGTCTGTGGGTCGACTGTGTACGGCGGCACACGAGCGTCTGCAAATGAATGAGGGGTGGAACCCAGAGGGAGAGAATGGGAGGACGGATTCCTGTAAAAGCGAGAGGAGGAAAAGTTGTCACTGCTGCGCTCCTGCCGCGCGCCTCGTTGAAGGTGAGTCTGCGGCAGGTACGAGAAAGTTCGTTTATCAAAAAGAAAAACCTATGAAAATGTGTGCTTTTCATCAAAACTTTATTGAATTTAAAACTAAGCGGGTTTAGTTCAACAGTAAGCAGAGCGCAGAGAAATGGATCTGACTCCTTCATGCGTAAAAGGCGCGTGAACTCCTGAACCGCAGTGGTGTGACACGGATTCATTTACAGTAACTCAGATTTATTGAGACAAATCTCAGCAAGCTATCGGGATACCATTAAGTTTCTAATTTAGCATTTTAATTACTGTCAATTTACTAAAGAAAGATACGGTATACAGTAATGCTGTCAAAGTTTTTGTCGCACTCTTCTTTTCATTCGAAATTAATTTTAGAACATTTTAACGTAAAGTTTCTGGACTGTATATTTGAAGTGAAATAGCTGAAATTAAACTGGAGCTTTTTAAGACGAACAGAAAAGAGTTTGGACTAAAATATAACAATAACTGAAGTGATAGAATTAAAAATAACATCAGAAACATTTCAGACTCATATGAGGGCAAAACAGTGTCAGAAAGGGTGATTTTCTTTGTATCTCAGGATTTAACGCAAGGAAAATTGTTGGTGTTACTTCAATAAAACATTTTATATGAATCAGTGAAAACATGACTTGTAATAATAAAATATTTAGCAAAAATAGTAAAAATGAGCACATGTGGAGAAACTATGGTCAGCCATAGCTCCATTTGAGTAATTGGAGAGTATTTAATTGGTACATGAAACCTGTAGAGACTTGACTTTTACGTTTGTTGGTAAAACTTGGAAAAAAAACCCACTTGGCAGGTGGCCTTGGTTTGTATTTATTGCTTCAATAGTGTAACTGACAAACGCAGATGCAGGTATTTCTTATCAGCACATCAAGGTCACAATTTTTTGTGATGAGCTGAGAGCATGTAAAAACAAGTTGGACTTATAGACTGTTATTGTTTCATGACATGTTGTCAGATCCAAAACAAGATTCAGTGGATTTTTGAAATAAAATAAAAAACTTTTTTTTTTTTTTTAATTTGCTAAACCTACAGTACAAGTCTTCAATTATTCATTGTTCTCCAAACTTACACAAATCCTTTGGAAGTGTTTTCTATCAAACTGTTTATTATTGTTTTATAACTGAAAATTATTATAGTACAATTAAAAATGATTTAAAACGACTTTAATTTATATATACAAACAAGAACTTTAAAGACAACCACGGGGTGTTCTATGAGAATTGAATATATTTCTCGCCAGCAGGTGGCGTGATGAGCTAAAAGCAAACTAAAAATCCGTAGAAGAAGAACTGCTAGCATTCAGTTATTTCTAGTGAGCTACATTTTTGATGCTTCATATCAGGACTTTGCGTGTGCTTTTATGTAAATGTTGAGCTTTTTTTTCCCCTTAAGTTAACTAGTTAGAACTATTATACAAACCTGGATTGAACCACAGGTAACCACACTTCTCAAATTTCGAATGTTTTCGTAAAATAAAGCTAGTGTTAGCATCTTAGGCTCGTTTGTTGTTTTCACTGAAACTGTTTACTGTCGCGAATGCCGGCAAAAAATAACTTATATTTGATCTAAATCATTATTCATTTATTCTTCCGACTCTTATTAATACACATCATTGTCATTTCATGGAGTTGTGTTTTCAGCGCGTGACAGAATGTTTCATTATCGCGAGATGGCATGTTAGCAGGCGCGCGGAAGGGACTTTCATTTCCAACAATGTCCTCCTTTTTGTAGGATATTTGATCAATGATGGATCAGAAACTTTCTTATGATGACTACCAGCTCCCAGTCGTGTTCCTGCCCGCTTATGAGAACCCACCAGCATGGATCCCCCCTCATGAGGTGGGTCACAGTTCAACAGAAACTGATCAAATCTGATCTCTATTTTGTTTATTTGATGAGACATTCGATTGCTTTAGGACAGTAGTCTGCAACCTGGGGCTTCGGAACCATATGTGGCTCTTTTATCCATTTATTGTGGCTCTTAAGTTTTAATAAAAACTATATGTGTATGTACGTATATATTTATCTTTTAATAAGTCTCTGTTTTTAGACAATTTTGTCATTTTGTAACCAGTCACTTCATTTTATGCCTTATCACGATTGTTTTATTGTATAAAAAGCCCATCAGGGGACAAATGCTGGACTGCTGCTTTGCTGTATGTCTATGTTTTTATATCCGTCCTTACTAAATAAATAAATACAAATACAAAAATGCTTGACGATTGAATGAATAAGAGATTAGTTTTGTCATTTCTGTTTAGAGTTTTATCGTGTCAAGCATCTAAGCAAAAATAAAAAGTTGAATTTACTGTCAAAAATTCAGTAGAAAAGTTCTTTAAATTCGTGTTTTTAATTTAGTTTTGAACAAATGTGGTTTAAAATGATTAAAGATGATGGTGTGTTTTCAAAAAAGAGCTCAGGTATTTCTAAATATTTTTTTTAAATAAATAGATTCTACTAAGATATTTATTTTTTTTAGATTAAAAGGAAAAAACACACCAAAATCTTAATGATAAAAAAAAACACAACAGTTGAATGTTTTTCATTTTTAATAATGATAAAAAAAAGCTGCTGCAGCAGGACAACCTTTAATAACAGAGTGGGTTTTATTTTGAAAGAAACTAGTGTGTTCTGCAGTTAAAACTGTTATTTATAGAAACATATTGACACTGTTGTAATTCAATTACTGTAGTATTTAAAAGCTAAATTTATAAATAAATGTGTAATTGCTCAAAAAGCATAACTAGTGTGCATTTTAAACAATAAAATTGGACTTTTGCAAATAAAATAGTTTATACCTTCTGTTACCTACAAAAAAGTGGAAATCATAAATCCCTCAAGGAAATGTATATAAAAGTTTATTTCTTGATCTGCTTAGTGGTTTTCTATCTCTCCAACTGTCAATTTCTTTTTAGTCCAATGTTTGCATGTATTTACGTGTGACCATGCACAAAATTGATGGAATAAATGTTGGTCACGTGTAATGCTCATTTCTGTATTGCCCACGCATATTTTAACCCTAATTGTAACCCCGTCCTAATTAAGTGTCTAACTTCTTTTTTACAGTTTGTCTCTGTTTCTTGAAACTGAAATGACATTCTCAAACTAAAAGGTCATTTGGCCAAACACACTTACACTTCTGCACAACAGTTCAGCTTACTAGAAAAAGTACATTTCTTTCCCAAAACTCATCAGACATGACTCAGAAGCAGATTCTCAAGTAAAGAGTCAATGCCATCAAAATTACATAAATCCTTCTCAGTTACTTTGGCTCATTCTCAACCACTTGGTTCTTCTCTCAATCTTATAGATTTTATTCATTCATTTTAGAGCTGTCAGGCGATTAAAATTCTTAATCGCGATTAATCGCATTTTGTCCAGAGTTAACTCGCGATTAATCGCAAATTTACATTTGGCCTTTTTTTAAGGAAAAAAAATGTGTGGTTCGTGGAATTTAGTAGTTCTACATTCATTATGAAAACAAGAATGACAAAATTAATAGTTTTCATCAGAAATACTTTATTTTGTAACATTGTATTGAGATAAATTTTCTTAACAATAAAAGGCTGTAACATAAAATGCCTAACAAAAGCCCAAGTGCAAGTGAAGGGCATTTTAAATTCTAAACTTCAATCAACTTTCAGTAAAATAAAATTAAAAAAACATCAAAAATCAAATTTCCATAATACTTTCATGTTCATTTTTTGTCAGGACCAAATCTTTTCCTCCTCTGCTGAACTACAGTAATCAATGAAATAGAGATTTATCATTTCCAATTAACTTTTGTTTTTTAAGACATTAAAGACTGAGAAAAGCGGGATACACTGTGGATGCCGCCGCGTTCTCTGGCTGCAGCTCGATGCAGCGACGTGTCCAGCGGAGCTCACGGATGAATATGCCGGCAGACAGACCGCTATGCTGGGGTTGGATCACGCTTAAACCTCCAGAGCATTTAAAACGTCCCCCGGTGCGCTTGCTGTTCGGAACGTCGGGGGTGCGCAGCTCCACCAGACGTGGTACTGGACGCGAACCGGAGCCGGGTTAGGGTGCAGGAGCTCTCCAGGTCCTAGCGCCGGCTGGTTTTAGCTCGCAGCTCGGTGTTTGGAGACCCGCCCGTGATCTAGTGTGAGAGCAGCCGGTGAGTTGGAGGGCGGGACGCCCGCGCGCGCGGTGTGGAAAGGCACGTATGAGAAAGTCCGCGATTAATGCGTCAAAAAAATTGTCGGCGTCAAGCACACGTCAGATTAATGCGTTTTTAACGCGACAATTCTGACAGCCCTAATTCATTTTATAGATTCTTTGGAAAATAAGTTGGGTGCTTCAGTGCAACACCATGGATCACCTGCGACGCTCATATCTCTCCCAAAACAGTTTACCCATGCGTCAAAACCAGGTTTATTTCTCACATGATCAGTCAGTGCCCTCAAAAAGCATCGTCCTTTTGGCAGTTTGTGAGCACTACAAGTCAGAATGCCTATTTTTACCTATTTGTCAGCCATCATATGCAGCACCTGTGAGGTAACAGAACTAAATGTCTAATTAAACTCTTCATTTATTAGTGAAGTTGAACAGTTGTTCCAAGAAATTCATGTATGTCAAAATAATTTGAAAATTGAACAAATGTTTGTGCATATGATGGTTCCCACACTGAAATCTTGCTGACACGTTTTAAAGACAATGGCCATTTGACTGAGACTTGTCTAATCAGTTTAGATGAACAAGATCTAATTGTAAAATGTGCTAACCGTAGGTTCTTCGGCTAACTCTGTGCTACTTGTACAAAACCACTCACAAAGTTCACTGACACTCTTGAGACATGTATTAAGACAATTGAAATTGGATGAAAGCAACATAATTTGCTTTCATCCAAAATTGCATTCAGTTGTGAACAAATGCAAGTTAGTTTGTAGATTTTTCCAAGTCCCTTTAGAATGTCATTTTATTTTCCATAAATGAACCAAACCAGTGGAAAAAAACTGTCAGTGGACAAACCTACAAAATCAGCAAGAGCTCAGACACTTATTTCCTTTACCGTGAATAAAAATCAGCTGTCAGACAGTCAATTAAAACTTCATGAACACTTCATATTCAAAGAATTCTCAGCTGCCATTATTTAATGAAATAGAAACTCCTAAAGAAAAATGAATCACAAATGTGAGGTTATACAGGTAAAAGAAAAGACATAAAAAGCTTATTTTTTATGTATTTCTTTTGAAAAACACATTTAAATGTGATTAAAGCTTAAACTTCAAATTTCCAAACACTGCAGCGAGTTCATCACCCCGACTACAACAACGAGCTGACCCAGTTTCTGCCTCGAACCATCGTGCTGAAGAAGCCTCCAGGAGCACAGCTGGGATTCAACATCCGAGGGGGCAAAGCATCACAGTTAGGCATCTTTATATCCAAGGTTTGATTCCACCCGCCTATCGTGATGATGAGTTTGACTTTTTAAGTGTCCCAACACTATTAAATGTGCTGCTTTTGTCATGTGCCGACAGGTGGTTCCGGATTCAGACGCCCACAGAGCCGGTCTGCAGGAGGGAGACCAGGTTCTGTCTGTCAATGATGTAGACTTCCAAGACATAGAGCACTCCAAAGTGAGTCTGTTAACCTGCATTTATTTAATTTTTTATCTGCAATAACACAGAGGTCATTTCAGGACACCTAGAAAACAAGTAAAACATGTTCAGTACAGAGCAGTTTGAGGCAATTCAATTGTTTTCTAATCCAGCATAATCCAGAGTAACGAACGGTAACAGCTCCTGTGCTACATTCACACTTTAGCACAATATCTGCAGTAGATGAATGTATACATACACTAATAAATACAAGAACACTTCCATTAACTCTGAAATATCGCAAATTGGTATTTGATAATAAATTTTCTTGATTTTGAAAAAACTCATTTGTCAAAAACAAGTTTTTGTGCTTAGAGTAGGGAGTTTTGGGGCGTATCCAAATAGACATTTTTCTCAAAACTGCAAATTTTTCAAATTAAATACACTTTTTGGTATGAAGTAGTTGTCCTGAGCGCAGCACAGCGAGCTCCACGAGAGATCCCACAGCATCACAGCTGCGTATCATAAGATTTCATTTTCATTTCATCAGTACTCGCACTTGGAGCTTGCAGCCTGAATAAGACGCAGAACTCTCCTTTGAGGATGAGTACGGTCTGCTGTGACAAACTGAAATGGATCATGTTGTGTTTTCAAACAGCAAAAAGGGTCCAGCTGCTTTCTTGTTAGAATGCTTATTTTCTTATACAGCTGAACAAGTTTCTCACGAGTATCTGCAACTATCAATGGACTCGCTACACTGCAAGCGCCGCACTGTTGTGACGTCACCCAAATGCTCCCTTTTAGTGTATCAGATTAAAAAAAAAAACAGTTGTTCTCACCCATCGCTGTGTTTTTAATGACTTATCGTGTGAGTTGGTTTGTGTTTATTTACATAATTGTGATTTAATGGAAACTGTGTCACTGCGAAACACATTTATAGGATTTTGATATTATTTTGCGCATATGTGTAATGGAAACGCAGCTAGTGAGGCTTCTTTGAAATGAGACAGAGCAACAAAGTTAAAAGTGTAACACACATGGATATTTGCTGTTCTGTCTCAGTGCCATAAGGCTTTCTAAATCCTGATTAGAGCAGATTATTTCTGCTGGTCAAAAAGCCAATCTTGAAGGGTTTAGTGAGGACTTAGAAAATAAAGGAGATGGGATAGAAGTTCACAAATGTACTATAGTCTTCCATCTATGTTCTATTCCTGTTTAACCTTTAGTAAAGAACGTGTAACATTAAGAAAAATATTCAAAACCGGACGGGTTGGTGTAGTTTTTTTTACGTCCAGTAAGGTGGTAAACAAAGAAGGAAACCTTAGAAAAAAACTACCACAAAGCAGAAACTGTCACAGAAAGCACTTGATGAAGAGGGTCGTGAGAAGGCAGGTGGGATGCTGGATGTCAGGGAACAAAAGCCATCAGATGACTGATCATTTAAAACGGTTGCAACTCAGTCATCATTCATCCGCATGAGTGTCGCGATGCGGACGAGTGTGTAGTAAGACAGCTATAGACATCCCTTATTCAAGCATCCAACCATTCTTTTTGTTATGTGCCGAACCTTAAGCCACTAACTCCGAAAATCTTCTGTCTTTATTTTTTGAGCCAATCAACAAGATGTTTTTCTGTTTGGATGCTCACCGTGACTAGTTTGTCACTTGGCAGTGTGTTACTGGTATCTGGACAGGGCATGACGGCAGTTTCAGATCATCATCCTCACAGGACTCTCATACCCAGCCTGCTCTATAACCACCACAGCAGAAACCTGTAGACAGCAACGAGCAGTCAGTCACGCTCATGATATGGTTTCAGCGTCTTGATGTGACAGACGTGTGTTTGGCGCCATCTGTCAGCAGCAGAGGCAAAACTGTATTAGTTATGATTATAAATTATTAGACTTTAGGTCTTTTATCACATTCTAAAATAGGTGAAATCTTTATTTTTTACACGTATTCTAGATGTTTCAAGGCTGTAAAACTCATCACTACACACTTTATTTTCTCAAACATGAACATTTTCACACTTTTCTCTCGTTTAAACTCTCAAAGTGTCATAGAAAATGGTTCAGTTTTATAAAATGAAACCATAGATCATCTCTGCTAGCTGCATTTATTCTGTACTGTATGAGAGACATGGCAAAAGAAGATTGATTGATAATGGGCCAATCAGGATGCAGAAAAATATGTGCAATGAAAAGAGAAAAAGCATATAAAATCACACAAAAGAAACCAGAGAAAGCTAAAGTGAGTTATAAAGAGGGACCGCTGTTAGTTTATAGATTATTATTGTATAAGCACTTTTGAAATGTATAAGGTCTAACAAAATTCGGAGAGTTGAAACTGTCACTAGGTTTGAGAGGACGAGCTGGAATTCACTTTTCAACGTATCAAGATTCTGTATTTTATTTTATTTTTAATTTTGTAAGCCGGCTAAGATCTGTGTAGATGTCATTGGTCCAGTGTACACTTTCAAAATACATCCAAAAACCGCAAACATTTGTCCCCTAATGCTGAGATGTCCGGAGGAACCTCTCCCTTAACCCTTGTGCTCTCTTATAGGGTCCAAATGACCCCACCCTTATATTGAAGTGTGATCCCTCCCATGACAAAGGTGGACAGGACTTCCTGTCTGCCATGGACATCAGTAAATATCATAAATCGTTGAAAAGTTATAAGAAGTTGCTTTCCATTTTGACCACATGGGAATCGGCCAGAACCGTCTATAGTTACTAGTCAAATGGCTGCCTACTCATCACATTTTCTACATAACAAATGCAACTTTTTACAAATAGGAATACTCAGAAATGCAATTTTAGCTTAATTATCTGGATACATGGCCTCCATCAAATGGATGTTAAAAACACAATTTTCACTGGAGTGAGTCTTTAAATCAGGAACATGCATAAGAAAAAGCTTTTATTCTGAAGCACGTAGTTTGTGCACAAAGAAAAGACAACCTGATTCTGAATCAATAGAGGCGTGTGTCTTCCCCCACAGGCTGTGGAGATACTGAAGACCGCTCGAGAAATCCTGATGAGGGTCCGCTTCTTTCCTTACAGTAAGTTTGTGTTCACTAACCCATTGAAAGTGAATGAAGACTTGTCACTGGTGGATTTTTAGCCACACAGTGGGTGTTTTGAATGACTCAGCTTCAATAAAGATCTCATTTTTTAGTGATTTAGTACCAAATGTTCAAGTCCTCTTTTAAAGCATCAGCAAGTACTGCAGTGTTTGTACTGGTTACAAGATCTCCTTTTTTGCTGAAGTTTTCTCACACACTGGCTTTTATCTGTTGTGTTCGTAGAGGATACTTTATTACATAGATTTCATGCACAATGTGCAAAAAATAAAGATAATATTCGCTTGTAATCACAAACCAGCATGTCATTCTACCCAAAGTGCATGCTGGGATACCGTGTACGGACTACAAGGAACGCGAGAACGGCCTCAACTCATGCTAGAGTATCAGAAATAATGGCCCAGCTTTTAGTCCAATAATAAGGTTCTTTCTTCCTTTAGATTACCAACGACAGAAGGAGAGAACTGTCCATTAGATGGCAGCAGAGGAAGACTAACCTTCATCCTCCCACAGACTCCGGCCTTCTCTCTGTCTGGACTTCAACAGGACAGATGCACCACCAGATGACTCATCCTAAACCCTCCACTGGTTTCTATTTGAAAACCAGACTAACTGCAAGTTAGGTTTGTAGATTCTGTTTTGGAGAAGTCAGGGACCTCAAAGGCTAAAGTAAAACGAAACACTGTATAACACTTAAACTTAACACATCCTAATTTAATCTTATGAACTTGAGTAAAAAGTTCAGACTGTGCACCTTTAGTACAGATAAAACAAATATTTTAGGGAAATTAATAATGCTGTAAGAGAAAACATTGCAAGAATTCTGGAAAATTTGATGCGATGCTGAGATTTTTGACAGTTTTATATGAATATTTAAGTTGTGTAAATGTAAATTACTTTCACGATGTGACTTGTTTTTTGCATGACTGTTTCTTGAATCTTTTTTAAACTGTTTTTAAGTGTGACATGCAACATTCTGGTGAAATTCAGCTTTATTTAGGATCAGTTAACGTTTGTTTGAGTCCTCTTGGGCTTCTACAAAATGGAAGCCCGTGAAATCTGCAGACTTGTGCGCCTTGGGATGCTAATCTTTATACAACTGAACATTCAAGTTTCTGCATTATTTGTTAACTTGTTACTTTTGTATATGATGCATTTACATACTTTTAGCTATTATGTCTTTAAATTACTATTAAAATGGAATAACATTTTAATTTAAAAAAATCTTATTTGTCTAATAAAACATTTACATCACTTAAATCACTGAAGTAACCTTTACAATTACTGAACACTATATTAGACACACCTGGCCAACTGCCAACGCAAATGTCTAATCATCCAATCACATGGCAGCAACTCGATGCATTTAGGCATGTAGATTGTCATGGTCGAGATGATCTGCAGTTCAACCAGAGCATCAGAATGTAGGAGAAAGAGGATTGAAGTGACTGAACATGATTGTTGGTACCAGACGGGCTGGTCTGAGTCTTTCAGGAACTGCTGATCTACTAGGATTTTCACCAACAACCATCTCTAGGATTTACAGAGAATGGAAATACTTTGTTGATGCCAGAGGTCAGAGGAGAATGGTCAGACTGGTTCCAGCTGATAAAATGACAACAGTGACTCATATATAAACACTGGTTAAAAGCGAGGTCTGCAGAACAACATCTCTGAACACACAACATATCCAACGTTGAGGCAGATGGACTACAGCAGCAGAAGAACACAACAGGCGCCCCTCCTGTCAGCTGAGAACAGGAAACTGAGGCTACAATTCCCAGATTCACCAAAACTGGACAATAGAAGATTGGAAAAACATTGTCTGGTCTGATGAGTCTCCAATCTGCTGCAACATTCAGATGGTTGGGTCAGAATTGGGCATCAACAACATGAAAGCTGGAATCCTCTCACACTGGTTACTTGAAAATGACAATGAGTTAATTAAATGACCTCTACAGTCTCCAGATCTCAACCCATTAGAACACCTTTGGGATGTGATGGAGCGGGAGATTGGCATCATAGATGCTCAGCTGACAGATCTGTAGCAACTATGTGATGCTCCATCTTCCATCCATCCACCCATCCATCTTCCTCCGCTTCATCCGGGACCGGGTCGCGGGGGCAGCAGTCTAAGCAAAGATGCCCAGACTTCCCTCTCCCCGGCCACTTCCTCCAGCTCCTCTGGGGGGACTCCGAGGCGTGATGCTATGATGTCAATATGGACCAAACTTTAAGGCAGGGGTGTCAAACTCAATCGCACAAGGGGCCAAAACACACCTTAGGGCACGGGCCGGACAGGATAAACATCTGTTAAACACTCTAAAACAAAATTTTTAAAACTTAAAAAAACATAACTTTTTGATAGTTATGAACAAGATCTGTAGGATTTCCTGCAATAATGCTAGTCTGAATGCTGTAAGCTGAATTTGGCTGTTGAAGATGCTGAAATTGATAGCTAAAAACGCTAAAGCTGGTGGCGGAAAATGCTGAAGCTGATAGTCAGCTAAAATATAATATATAAAATAATACCAAATTAGATTAAAAATTTTAAAAAAAAAACTATTTTAGCCAAAAAGTTAGCATGTACCTGAATAAATAGCTAAACTTCAAAATAACCTAAAAAATGAAGAAGCCTAAATTACCCAAACAGCTAGCGTGCAAGTATTAGCCTAACTCCAAAACAGCCTAAAAAAACTTAAAAAAAAACCAAACTAAATTACCCAAAACAGCTAAAATGTAGCTGAAATATTAGTCTGAAAAACTAGCAAAATGTCACTTTTTTTAAAACTTCTAAACTGTAACTTTTCAACATAATTATGAATGTTATCCCAGAATAAATCCACCTTAAAAATGTTCAATATTTTACTGTCCATAAAAATATGTTTTGTCAAAATTATTCAAGTTAGAAATAATCACAGGATAACATCAGGCCGTTAATAACAATAAATCAAAATTAGCCTGAGGGCCGGCTGGGTAACTTCTCAGAACTTGCTCCGGTACTTTAAAGAAAACAGTGAGTGACAGAGATTGCTACAACAAGTTAAACTTGTCAGGTTTATTAAAAAAAAAAAATTACTACACAACATCCTCATAAAAATACAAATCTCAGCAAGGCTCCAATCCAGTCGTTCAGACCTCTTCATGGTTCATAAAAAATAAATAGAACAATAACGAAATACCTTTTATGGTAATACCAATCATTAAGGTACAGTAATGCTCAAGTGTTCACACATCATACACAGTAAATAAGATCCATTTCTTCTGAGTCAGTGTTGGAAATTAATGAGAGCCAAAGGACAATGCATGAAGGGAAAGAAAATATTTATCTTTCTCAATCAATTCGTGAGTTATTTCCTGTCGCTTGAACAGCTCAACTAGCCAAATAAGTTCAACAAAATAAAATGTCTATTTTAAGAATCCTTCTTTTGAAGGCACAGAAGTAAAAATAAAACCTTCCATTATCCTTTAGCAAAGGTCCACTGCGATTGCCATAAATGCATGACAAAACATTCTGCAGTGGACAACTTATTTCCTCCAGAATTCTTCATTCGTTTCTTAAGGCCTGGCCTGGTGGAGGACTCATTATAGTAGTGCTTTAAACTCCACCCCCCTAACCCTGTAAAATGACTTAGTTCAGCATGACTGAGGTGAATGGTTACTAAATGTGTGCTTATTTCTGTCTTCAGAGAGACATGTAAACACTCTGTGCTCTTGTTTATTCAAGGATAAGCACAGATTTGGTTCAAGGCTACATCCCAGAGAGCTGTCGGTCTCCAAATCTTCAAAGTTGTGGCTCAGTGATTAATATACAGTTTTCCAAACTCCAGCCACATTTCCTTCCCGCTCTTTATTTAGCTGCTATCTTCGTTTTCTTGAGCATCCATCTTGAAGGCTTCATCCACGTTTTCCAGGGAGTCGGCCCTCTGTATTGAAAGCTCAGCAGGGTTCATTTTGGGCAGGGTGCTCTGTTCTGGGTGGAGCCAGGGCTTCTGGTTGGGTCTGTTCTGCCGCTTCCATTCTGGATACTTCTGTCCTGCCTTATGCACACTCTTCAAGACCTGAAAATGAAGAGATTATTATCTTTGAGGATTATACCACACCTTCACTCTCAGTCAATAAATCTAAAAAAATCTGCTTGGTAACATTTTTTTTTATGTCTAATACAAAGACCCAGAAGTCAGTATCAAAATTGTTACAGAATCTGGTTTGGGTCCGTTTGGAGCTGCATTTGAGTTGATTTCAAACATTTTCCTAAACGATCCCATTCTTAAAGTCAGTCAATGAACAATGCTGACAAAAAGCACAAACTTTGGTTTAAATAGATTGAATCAATGCATGAAATGTAACCTGATAAACCAGTTCCACCAGGAAAACCGGCGTCGGCTCTAACTGAGATTCTCCTCTGTCAGCAGCTTCAGTTTAACATTTCCGTGGAAACTATTGTCCTTGAGCGTGAAACCGCGCTCCTTTGTGTGCTCACACCTATGGTGTGTGCTCTAAATTCTACAGGTGGACACACACCCAGCCTGTGGAACCGCACAACCGCATTTTTGCAGGACACGTACCCGAGGAGCGAGGACCTGAGACGCTTTGTTGACCACCCACTTTGGAAGGGAGCCTGAGGACAGAACACACTGTGAGAAACATGGCCTAAATATTACAAAGAAGAGCATGCTTTGGAAATGCTCTGACCTTTGGGGTCAGCTTGTGAGAGGTAGATAAAGGTGCAGCTGTTTGGCCCAGTGTTCTTGATGTAGTAGCCAGTCAAAATGGACACAGCTCTGACCAGGTTACTGTGAGTGGGGTGTTTCTGTTAGAAAACCACAAAACATTAAAATCATATTTGTGAAACAGCCATAGAAGGAACATTTAAAGGCATAACACACATATTTAATCCAGTCACCAAAGCAGATGTGTAATATAGACGTCTGTAGGGGGTGACTCACCGGATGTTTGACTGAGAAGTTTATGATAATGTACTCGTCATCTTTAACCTGCCAGGAACGCAGAGTCACAACATCCCTGTTTTTTAACGGCTTTGGACAGTTCCCTGTAGAAGAAGAGAACATTTTAGCATTAGATTTTCACAGGAACAAATATGACCTAGCTAAGGAGATTTATAAGCATTTAAATCAGGAAGCAAACTGAGTTAAATCCATATACGTGTCTAAGAAGAAAGAGCAATATAGCTATAAAATCTGTGTCCTTTTACAGCCCCCACAAGAGTGAGCTGTCAGATGAGGATGCTTACATGAATAATAGCCCACATCAGCATTATCAGAGAGCCTGGCAATGTCGAAACTCTCCAACATGTTGGGATCCCACGTCTTCCTGTACTCGCCGTCGTGGATGACATCATACATGGTCGCAGCAGACACGTCTTTGATTGTCATTTTACACTGAAACACACAAACATTGGCTTAACCAAAACACATTCAAACACACACCAACTTCTACCGAACCAAACTCTTACAAAAAAAAAAAATCAAACACAAACTTCTGCACCCAACTAAAGCACGCCCCAAACACACAAAAAGTCTACCTAACCAAAGCACACACCAGCTTTTACCATAAAAATCCAAAACACAAACTTCAGCTTAAGCAAAACACACACACACTAACCAAACACAATTTTTCCCCCAAAAAATAAATAAATCCAAACACAAACTTTTATACTTATAAAAAACACATCCAGTGACACACACAAACTTCTAACCAAAACACATCCTGTAATACACACAAACTTCTAACCAAAACACACACAAACACACACCTACAAAAACTTCTAACCAAAACACTTCCTATATCACACACAAACTTCTAACCAAAACACACACAAACAGACACCCAAATGTCTACCTAAACAAAACACATCACAATAAAACAAACACCAACTTAAAAAAAAAAAATCTAACAAACTTCTGCTCAACTAAAGCACACTCACGCACAACCGACTACACAACCCCCGTGTACTTACCCTGATTTTGTGTACTTTTGGAGCGGTATTTGGAGGTGGAATTTCGATCCAGACCTGCATGTCATTTTTGTTGTATTTGCTCAGCCAGTTCTCGGTTGATAAACACTGTCTTCTGAAGTCAGCAAAGACCTCTTCGTCGGGTAAAATACTCGCTCGGGTCATGTTCGGACTCCGTTTCCGCCTGCGTTGGTCGTCGTAGGTGGGGGATCGTGCGCGCCGGCTGCCTCAAGGCTTGTGCGGCGCTGCGGCTCCGCTCACTCGGATATATACGCGCCGATCACCGATCAGGTCGAGCAGGATTCTCTGGCCAAATTCCTGAGCCATCCCTTCAGGCCAACACCTTTCTCTCTGCTTTCATGACACTTCCTAAGCCCAGGTGAGTACGGAGGGCGGGGCGAGAGTTGCTCCGCCCCCACCAGAGACACCAGACGGAGGTATCGTGAGCGGTCATAAAGCACACCTGTTTGGAGTGGGAACTGAACGAAAGGTTGCTGCTAGAACTGGAATGATCCGGATTGTTAAGTAAACACTTAGATTGGATTTGGTAATGCGGAAGTTAGTCAATAAACTATGATTAGTGACAGTCAGATCATTACATCTGGATTAAAAAACATGAATGAACAGGGAGATATTCATATCTAAAGGTGATGCAACTTTTGTCTTTTTAAAAGGTCAAGAATCTAAACAATATGAACAAAATGTCAAAGGTCATTCCTGACAACCATATCTACTCTACCTGTTGACAGCAGCTGGTTTCAATGGGTCGACTTTACCCTCTGCAGCCCAAAGGGGCAACAAATGCTCCCTGGAATGAGTGGACATTAAAAAATGATAAGACTAGATCTTATGCATGGTCTCATTAAAATATATTTAACATTTTTTTTTTTTAAATTCCAATCATCAAAGTCTCATTTTGCTGGTTCCAACATGCATAAAAGCTGCATTGCCACAGTTTCTGGATGTCAAACTGTATAAGACCAAATAGAAATTTTATGTGCATGTAAATTCTAAATTTTAACCCTATACAATGGTTTAATAGAAATAAAATCTCTAAGCTCTAATAAAATGCAATTTTGTGATGTTTAGGAACATCTATAAATCAGAATATTTCATTTGAAAGAGTTAATATAGACAAAGTAAAAGAATATATATTTCTAGGTATCAACATTGATGATGGTATTGTAAATCCCATTTAAATACTATCAAACAAAAATGAAACAGCTGCTATTTACACAAAGTTTTAGACAGTTCCAGATAACAAAGCATTGTATTTATTGTATAATTCCTCGATATGCATTAAAGCAGATATGTATGTTTAGATACATTCCTTTTTAACATTTTCTAATTGTTTTTCTTTTTTCTGAATATGTAAAAAGGGCAGAGAATACGTTTTCTTCTTTTTTTTCCCCTGGTATAAGATCTTAAGATGTTGTCGTTTCATGGAAATTGTTAATAAAAATGAAAAGCATGTCTGGACTCTTATCCAGTCAAACAAGCCTTATTCCAAGAGTTAAAAAACTATCAATTTTATAAGGGTGATTGTGGTTTGAAAAATTAGATTTTCAAGACAAACTAACACGTGCACTCTTCTCTACAAAAATCTATTTGACATCCTTTTAAGATTCCCGTTTATCGACTAGGAGGCGTGTTCCTAATTAGACGGAGAAGGCGTGCCTGTCGGTGCTCTAGTTTTACATGATCCAGACATTCATGTCGCCACACCTCTCAATTGTACTATTACATACCAGTGATTCATTAACTAACAAATAGTTTCAGTGTACTTTGGGGACGTGCGTCACTTAGTGAGCGTCGTCACACGCCCACGCAATATGTTACTGCAAAAAAATCATTGTCCCCCACATAAAACCAAAAACATACCAAATGTACTTTTGGTGAAATATCTTTATTTTACTTGATGTGATAGGCCTACACTTGTGTTTCATTATCTCTCCTTTTTATACATAAGATAATAATAGTACATTATTCACACAAACGTTCCTAAACACGAGTGGACATATTTCCAATAGACAGACACCATTCAGAATAGGACAAAGCTGAGTATTTAGTCTGTGACAATTAAAGAGCTGCTAATGATAAAATGTTATGCAGTTCAAACTTTAAATCCTCTTTTTAAAAAGCCATAAAAAATAAAATAGAAACAGAAGTATAAGCAGGTGATTGGTGGGTTCTTGTTGTTCTGGTTAGTTGGTTGACCTGTGTGTCTGTAAAGATAATGCAGCTGTAAACGAAGCCCACTACACAGGAGAAAACAGACGTGTGGAGCCGCAGCAGACACGCACCAATAAATTAAAAAAATAAAATAACCATGCATGTCGGCCTTTGTACTTTTGGTCAAGCTAACAATGTCGGTCCAATTTACAAAATAAATAAATGCATGAAACAGGCAACAGCAACACAGGAAAAATACTCCGACTAACATCTCTGCACTGTTTTTTTAATATATATTTAACAGCAAGGTTGTTAGTAAGCATTAGCTGAATCTGAGGACATCTACCTACCAGCTCTAATAAACAACTAGTGAAGCCACGAACCAGTCAGCAGGCTTCTTTGATATCTTACAATATTGTGGCTTGATTTAGTGCACAACATGGTGAACAAACAAGCAAGGCATCGGTGTTCTTATCCATAGAAATCCTGCATGGTGAGCATGCTCTATGTTTTTAAGGTGGAGTAATCAACACAACAAACCAACAATGAAGATGGGGGTTAAGTCATACTGCCTTCAAAGTGAAACACCAGGGGTTTCTGAGCTTTTGTTCATCGAGGCGATCAAATAACTGATCACTCCTTCTCAGATGCATGCATACAACTGATTTACCAAAACTACAAATACTTGCTGTAGTTTATTGGTAGTTACTGATTTTTTAATGACATTTGGGGAGGATTTCTCAATGAAATCAATGGACATCAATTCCCTTGTTAATCATCCTTTTGCAGCACGGTTTAAAAGCAATTTGACGTTTTGTTTGTTGAGTTCGGCTTTATGTTTATGATTTTTAATGTACAATGAGTTTGTTTGGCTCCAGATTGGCAACATGATGGTTTCAAAGCGATGAACTCGACGGTGAAATTCTGTCTGTATTTCCTCAAAATGAGATAGGGAAATAAGCAGTTTTAAGATCGTTGCAAGCTAATTATTCTTTGGAAAAAAAACAAAACGACAAAATAAAATTGCGAAGAATTAAAATCTTAGTCATGTACATAATCCCAAGCAGTTTAACTCTACAACAACAAGAGTAACAGCACTAAGATCAGAACTGTGCAATAACTCAAGAGCGGTTAGCTATGTCGGTCTGCAATCCTATATAAAGTCATGCAACTGGATGAAAACCTGAACATCTTGGTCTAAAACTTACTCTTTACCTTAAATGTTTATGTCTGAAATACCCCCCTCCCCAAGATAATCAGGCTCAGTACAGTAATGCACATCCACACAGTTACTTTGAAAAGTCACTGAGTTGAGAAGAGGGGGAAAGAAAAAGAGTGTTCCTCCATCAGGGTGGGTGAAGAGAGTGGCCACAAAGAGAAAAGCTGTTGGTGGGAGGGAGACAGGCTGGTCGCGACCAAAGTGTACTAGCATGAGCAGCTGCTCTCCGTAACAGTCATCTCTGGCTGCTTCTCCAGTTTGATGTCGATCACTGAGGCAACGGGTTAAGCAACAGTCACAGAATTGCGAGATTTCCCTTCAGTGTTTTCAGTACGACTATCTGATGCAGTCATCTGACAGTGTGCTGTCCTCATTTCCTGAAAAGATAAACTCTGCTTTCAAACAAGAGGAACCTTTTTTTTTTTTTTGCTGTTTTAACTTGCAACTGTGAAAGGAAGTATAAGTGTCGACGCCGCAGAATCTGAGGTATATAAAATACAGCCATTTGATTTTTATTCAAAGTTGCTGCAACTGATCAGACCTGCATTTTAAAATATTTTCCCCTTAGGATATAGATAGGAACAAGCTTTAAATGTACTTCTTTCATCAAAAAGTTCTTTATGATCTACCTGCATGCTGGAACTAATTAAATGAATTTAAAGCTGAAATGTGTGAAAGTTAATTTTCTATTGATGATAACTCAATGAACATGACAAGGATACTGTCCTCTTTGCTTTTCTCCGGAGCGCTGTCCATCCCTGGCAAAGCAGCAGCAACGCGTCGGAACAGCTGGGAGACAAAAGGGGAGGGTTACAACCTAGAAAACTGAGCAGCAACCAAAAACAGCAACGACCCTTTGTTTTTAAAATAATAAAAAGTCAAGAGCAATGAATAGTTGGCCACGTTTGTTATGAGTTCCCTGCAGTAAGAGGATCTATAATCCCAGGAGGCGGGCTTTAACAGCCAATCAAACTTAATAATAAAGCCTGTCATTGATGAAACAAAGGGACATAAACTTTTATACAAGTCTGCTCAGAAAACATCCAAGAACACATCAGAAACTAAATAAAGCACCATGGTGAGTCAAAAAAAAGAGTCAACCATGTTTGCTCATGTTTACCAAAAATAGCTGTAATTACACATCCAAGTCTAAAGAGCTCCTTCTCTTTTGAGGCACTTAATGGGGGTTTTAACACAAACCAATCAAGTAAACAAGTAAATAATGTCAAACAGCTGCAAAGCAACAGGATCAACATGCTACTATGATGACCCAAAGCAGCGTGAAATGACCCTACAACAGCTGTTTTACAACACAAGTTTCATATCAGCATACACAAATCAAGATTTGCATGGATGAAGGAAGCATCCCAATTCACTTTCAACACCTAAAAGGATGTCAACATAATGTGGAGTAAACAACTTCCCTGATCAAGTATAGTCAGCAGTACAGAATCATGATCTAAAGGCCAGAAGTAAAAGCCAAAAAAAGATTCAAATTATTACAAGTCTTCCTTATTCCTTATTATAAAATAAACAGCAGAACCCCCCCTACACACCAATTACTTTCTTGCAACCACGGGAGTCAAAGAAAGAGACCAGCAAACACAGCTGAATGAAAAGTTATTATGCCCTTTAAGTATGGCAACATGTATAGTTTCAATATCAGAAGATCTTTAAGACTAACGTACAATAAACAATACATACTTTCAAAGACATCACGTGTGCTTGAAGATTTTGAGTTAAATTTAAACAAAGACAACACATCTTGTTCGATACTAAATACAGTGCGGAAATGAAGTATGTCAGTCACTGATTCTGGAAGTTAGAGAATCCAGAAAATCCTGTTTGATTTTTAAGGAATTTATTTGCATGATGGTACCAAGAATGAGTATTTGATCAAAGAAATAAGTTCACATTAATACTTTGTGAAGTAATCCTGGTTAACAATGACAGACATCCTTGTTGGTCTATTCCAGGTTTGCTGTCTAGCTGCTATTTTGGTCCATTCATCCATTCAGATCTTCTGTAGAGCTGTGATGTTTGGGGCTGTTACCAGGCAACGCAGACTTTTAACTCCCTTCACGGATTCTCTGTTGGACTGAGGTCCAGAGACTGGCCAAACCACTCCAGATCATTGGAATGCCTTTTACATAACACTCCTTTGTTGCCGGGGTGATGTGTTTGGATCATTGTCGTACTGGAAGATCCGGCCACAAGATTCTCACTGATGGATGGAGGTTTTTGCCTGAAATCTCACCATACATGTACCCATTCATCTATTCTTAAATACAGATCAGTCGTCCTTTACCGTCCACCCCCACACACAGAGAGTATGGTGTTTTGGGGAACTCAGCCTTCTTCCCATGCCAAAAACGGTAAGCGGTTTTAATAGCAAAGCGTTTTATTTTGGTCTAATGTGACCATGTCGCATTCGCCAAATACTCCTATGATTTAATCCAAACTGTTTCTGGAAAACTATAGACCAGCCTGGACATGTACTAGCTTGAACGGAGGGACCTCTGGAGCTCTGTGTGATTTGAATCCATGATGTGTGTCAAAACAGTATTTTAGTTACATTGGTCCCAGCTCTCTTCAAGTCATTAATCAGTTCTCCATGTAGTTCTGGGCTGTTTCCTCACTATTCTTGAGATCATTTGTTCCAAACCAGTTAAGAGGTGGAGGGAAGATTGTCATTTCTTTTCTATTAATTTCTCCAACGGTTGATCCCATTAAGCTGCTTGCTAATGGAAGATTTCTCATCTGAGAAAGACTGGCATGAGCCAATCTTGTCCCCGATGTGTTGACAGCTCTTTGGTCATGGTGGAAAGGTTGGACTCTAAATATCTAAGGGTGTGGACAGGTGTCTTTTATACAGGTAAACAATTTCCATTAATGCAATAGAGAATACAAGATTCTTAAGATAGTAACAGGTCTGTGAGGGACAGAATTCTTGTTTGTTTGCAGAATCTAAATTTTCTGCAATATTACACAAACACATTCGTTACAAATCAAACAATGATTTCCTAGATTTTTTCTCTATCCAGTCTCTTAAAGTTGAAGTATATCTATGATGAACATAACAGACTTCCCTCATAAGTTAAAGTGGAACTACTTGTAGAATCGGTGGCTGACAAATACTTTTTTACACACCGTTCAGTGAAGAAATGGTTTCATCAAACACTCACAGTCAGGAATTATGATAGACACAATTTTAGGGTCATTTGTCTAAATTTTTGATAAACAGAAAATCACACCTGTCAGCTATGACTTATTTCTTAAGAATACATACAGATACTTCTTTACATAACTAAGAACCAAGAAAATCTGTCACTGAGCTGTTGGACCGATCTCAGTTTCATTCCTTGTCATGTCAGCTGTTCAGCTACTCTAGATGACTAAGCAACAGTTAGCTACCTAAACCAAGGTAAACACCGACTGACCAAAGTCTGAAGATGAAAAAAATAAAACACCATTGGGTAAATTACAGAAAATTTTCTAGAAACTTAGATAATTCTTCTACAAACTGAGCATTTGAATACAGGAAAAATGTAAATGACAGCTCAGCTGAAAACGGAAGGACTTATTGAAACGCTTCCATTACTTGTCACATATGAAGCAAAACTTTACAAGTCTATACATTTTTTTTTGATAAAAACATACTGTATAACTAAGTTTTACATCAATCAAACAAATATTATGAGAAGGTTAATGTTAAACAACAGGCTATTGCAGGAGCAATGCTAAGCTAAGCATCTACAAAACTACCTGCAAATTTTATGAAACCAAACAATTAGTTGGAAATTTAAAATAATGCTTTTAAACCCATTTTTTGAAGTATTTAGAATATAAGACTGAGACGACGAATCATTTACCATGTTTCTAAGATCTAAAAGGAATGTGTAATGAAGACAAAAAAAAATGTGCTTTATAAAATAAAAACAACAAGGAATTTGTAACAAAAATTAAGAGAGGCCTATAGTTTAACCACTTCAAAGACCAAAACTGAATTCTGAAAGTGTCTCTACAGTGAACAAGTTTTGGTGTGGCTGGTTTAATCAACTGTTTAGCAAACAGACTGCACGTGTTTTGGGGTAAACAGTTCCCCAACTATTCATACCTCATGTAGTGTATTAATGCAAAATAACTTTAGAACAAAAATTGCACCTTGCAAATTAAAACAATCTCCAATACAATCCTTAGAAAGTTACCACAGTTTAACAAGTCATCAACATGAACAGTTCAAGTCAAACTTTACCAACTAGCAAAGTCTATGGAGGTGAAACTACAACTATCAGAGGTCATTCAGATCCAAGTTTAAAACAACAAATTAAAGATGAGTTATGAAAAGTGAGGAGAAAGAATAGTACATGAAAAGTAGATGAAATAAAGAGAAAACTTTGAAGGAATTAGAGCCTCTACCTTTAAGAAAACAGAATTGCTACCTGTTTGACATTGTAGCCAGTCTTTGCGCTGGTTTCAATGAACATGACATTCAGTTCCTTAGCTCTCTGCTCGCCCTCCTCCGTGGTGATCTGTCTGCTCAGGTCAAAGCAGAAGGGGGAGAAGGACGAAGAGACAGATATGGAAAGAAATTTGTAGAAAACAAGCCAAAAGGGGAAGGGGAGAGAGAAACAAACAGAGCTCAACACAGAGTATTGCTTGAAAAGTGAAAAAAGAGGTTAGTTTATAACTTAAACAGAAAGGAGACGAAGGGAGAAAAGCTGTTGTGCTTAGTAAAGATGAGGGACCAAGAAACGGACCTAACAGATCACTCATTCACCGAGGTGTCATAATGCACTGAGTGAAAAAATGACATCCAAAAGCTCTCAGGTAGGCTCATTCATTTACAGACTTCTGAGACCCGATCAGAAACTGCATAATAAGTTAGGATTACACGTTTGTCGCTGCACACCAACCTGTTTGACGTTATAACCAGCCTTGGCGCTGGTTTCTATGTACATCACATTGAGTTCACGAGCTTTCCTCTCTGCCGCTTCAACAGAAACTTGCCTGCCATGTTGCCAGGAAGGGGAGTGGAGGGGGAAGTGGACAGGTTGGCATGCAGTTTTGAGGGGAAACACATACAACAACAAAAACAAATGAATAATAATAAATTAATTCAGAATGACAAGAAATAAAAATCACCAAGTAAATAAACAAAAAAGGGAAACGGATAAACAGAAACCTCTTCAACTAGTAAGAAAATAAATGCATTTAATGTACAATAAAAAGACTGGAACATAAAGGATGAAGAAGGTGAAAATTGGGCAAGATGTACTGAGGGTAAAAACAATGGGATTCCAGGCTTTGGCAGAGTTCATACACGGCAAAATATTCACTACCGATTTTCTCATTTGCAGAAAAATGATATGACGGTCTAACTGTA
The DNA here is from genome assembly GCF_002922805.2 of Oryzias melastigma. Taxonomy (NCBI): domain Eukaryota; kingdom Metazoa; phylum Chordata; class Actinopteri; order Beloniformes; family Adrianichthyidae; genus Oryzias; species Oryzias melastigma. Next base: position 10,689,879 of record NC_050521.1, on the reverse strand, counting down.
AGCACAAAATTTAAAAGAATCCCTGCTGTAATCATCTACATCATCGTACAACCTTGTACCTTTTATCTGCCAAGTCTGTTTTGTTCCCGACAAGCATGATAATGACATCACTTCCTCTCTCTGTCCTGACATCATCAATCCATTTTGAAGTTTGCTGAAAGGAGTTGAGATCTGTAAAAAAAAAATAATATTGCAAACATTGAATATAAATATCACTCTTTGCAGCACTTAAAAAAAGCATGAGCTACAATTAAAAGCATGCTTATAAAAAAAACAAAGCATCCTACATAAACCCCAAACTAGGTTAGTAAAGAGGAGATTCAGAATATAAGCTTGAAAGAAATAATGAATTTAGGTTTAGATTAGGATAGTTAGAAGCAGGAATTAAGAAATAACTAGTTTATAACAACTACATTTGGGTGACAGCCTCAACTCACTGGTTATGTCATAAACAACCACAGCAATGGTAGAGTCACGGATGTAGCTTGGAATTAAGCTACGAAAACGTTCCTGTCCAGCAGTGTCCCAAAGCTGGAGTCGAACCTGAGGGTTGGAGCGAAGAAGAGCAGAAAGACAAAAAAAAAAGGGGAACACATGAAAGGAGGCAAAAGGAAAAACTTGAAAGTGGAGACCAAGGCAGAAAGGTTTCAGAAACCAAGCAAAGATGGAAATGGATTTCTTGGTGAAAAAATAAGAAAGAATTACATGCACACAGCAGAGGTGGGGAGTTTCATGCACACAAGAGGTGGAAAAAACCCTATCTGAATTAAATTCAGGCGGTCATAAAGAATCTCAGTGTATAAAGTAAAATCTCCTCTCCCAGCATTTTCTAAAGCGCAGGCAGATTTAGATGATGCTGGAAAACACTTTTCCAGCATCATCTGATGCAGTCATGCCGTCTATTAGGGTTTTTATAGATGTAAATGTAAGCATTTATGCAGGTAAATGCTTTGATTTGTGTCCTTCCACATGTTAAACCAGGACATGGAGTTGAGACAAGGCTATGATACCTACTGGCTATGTCATAAACCACCACAGCGGCGGCAGAGTCACGGATGTAGCTTGGGATGAGGCTGCGGAAACGCTCTTGTCCGGCTGTATCCCAAAGCTGTAGCCGGATCTTTGGCCGGCCGTGATACAAATGTTGGAATGGGGGTGGGTTTGGGTGAGATGAAAGGAAAACAAATTAAAAAAAAAAAAGGATGGGAGCTAAAAACATGAATAAGTCCTTATTCAAATAAAAAAGGCAAAACCTAGGTCAATGTAAAAAAACACAATGTGAAATGGTGAGAGGGAAGTGAATGGTGCCCATTTCATAGAAAGCACATTCATGCACTTTTAAAGTGACAATGGATTGATGACAGCACCAGGAAGAGGACTTACCGTGCGATCTTCTAGGTACATGGTTTTTGACAAGAAGTCAATACCAATTGTTGCCTGTAATACAGAAGTTTGCAATGAAATAACAGTCATCCACATAATGCTCTAAAAGGCATGGGACAACATGTACCACTGAACATTTTTAAAAATAATCACTTAGTAAAGAATAAAATATGAATGTTTTGAAAATTATGAAATAGCATAATTAATTTTGCATGTAATTTAGCAATGAAATTACACAAATTAGAGATTATTCATTTATGTTCACTTCCAAACACCTGGATCCAGAAAGATTCAACAATATAATACCAGAAGATGCAGTTATTTACCAGGCTACTAAAAGTTAGTTTTTCTATGAAAATCAACTCAGGGGACAGATTATGTCATTCCTAACTTAACCTTTAATGTAATTTCACACCAGAGACAATAAAGCAAATCTGAATCTTTATTTAACCGTACAACCAAATGAGAACCAATCCCCTTCACAATGATGCAGGGATTTGAACATGATTAAATTGGATTTGGGAGTCTCAGCTCATGATTCAAAGTACTGCTGGGGTAAAAACATCAACAAAAACATGGTAACTTCAATAAATCCTAAATGTATATGATCACCAAATGTATCATATCCTACTGTGCAAGGGGTAAAGAAAATAACAAGAAATGCCAATGCATCAACAGATGATGCGGAAAGCTTTTGTTGACATTTGGAAAGAAACACTCAGATTTGACATAATGTTTTACCTGATAAGTGTTGTCGAAACTGTCGTACATGAACCTGGTAATCAGAGAGGTCTTCCCCACTGTTCAGACAAACAAACATTTGTTAAAAAAAAATATGACAATTAAAGAATGATTTTCTGATTTGTTGAAGTACTAAGCTACCCAACTTCTGATGTACTATTTGAATAAATAAGTGCATGGACTGTCACTATCCATGAGAGTCATCACTAAAGCACAGTAGACTAAAGAAGAACGCACACGCTGAGCTGGCAGTCAGGGCGGAGCCACATAATTTGGAAATTTAAAATGGTCCCTTATCTAGACATTTTGTCCTGACGCAACAGTTAAATAGTCAAACCATTAAAATATAATATAATGTATGTGTAATGAAATGTATAAAGCAGTTATATCTAAAAGCTCCGGTAATAATGTCTAAAAAAATGCAGAGCTGACTGAATCCCTGGCCGACGTGGCTCTGAAAGATGCTGCTAGCTATTAAGTTGCTACATGCTAACACAACTAACTAACGACTTAACAATCGAAAGCAAGGATTAACAAATATATAATTCATTTGAAGTCTAGAAAATGCACGCCAGTGAGAGCCAATGTTCACGTTAAGCCTGAATTGTGTTTCTTGCTCGTGAAGAACCAGCTCAGCTAGCTTCAGCTATGCTAGTGGATGCTGCGGATGCAGATACTAGAATCTAAAGCGACAACGTTATTTGATTCAAATTAACAGCAAGTCATATTAAAGATTCACTTTAGCGTAAATTCCACGGCAATATAGTTTATGGTGTTTTATTTACATGTATTTTTGTGAAACAGTGGAAAGTATTTGGCTAGCTTAGCAAGTTACCGCTAGCTAATGGCAGCTCCCTTATGACATCATCGTTACTGCAAAACAAGTAGGCAGATAGTTAGGTCCTTAAACCAAGTTATTCCTAGACCAATTTTAACCAAAATAATAATTCTACCTCATCATTTATGTCACAGCCTGAACCGTAAACCTTCCTACCAGAGCTATCACGGTTAGCTCACCAATTAGCTAGTCCGGACCCTTCCCTCAACATTTCCTTCAGACACCGGGACAACATAACATTTCTTTGAAGAGCATCATCAACATCTTACCACTCTGTTCACCCAGAAAGACGAGTTTAAACTTCCGTAGAGGGTTGCCAAACTCTCCGCCGCCGGTCGTAGTTGTCATTTTGTCAAAATAAAAAAGATACAGCTAAACTAGCTGACCTGGCTAACGATGTGATGTCTAGACTGTAGAGAGCCAAACGGAGGAGCTATCTCTAGCATTAACTAGCGCTTTTGTTATCTTGGGGAGAATGTGATGACACAGCGCCACCAAAGAGCAAGCTGACGAACTGCAAAGACCACCACCTTGAGAAAATGCTTTTATTTTCTAAAACGGGTTGGCTTCCTTCCTGTCTCTTGGAGAGCAGAAAAAGTATGCACGTGTTATTTGAGCACGTGCATGTAAATTAAACGACGTCATAGTTTTTCAGAGAAAACTAATCAGACAATTTATGTTCATCTGTTCTAATAATTAGGATTACAAAGATTAAAAATGCAACGAATAAAGAAAAAAAATAATGTTTTGGAAACTCTATCTTAAACAGATTTAACAAGTATTTATGTCATAATTGTATACATTTTTAGCCTAAAATTCAGCCAGTGTGACTCAGAAAAATATCTGGTACCGAAAAGTGCAAGTAAAATCTTCCAGATCCCTTGTATTTCTTGCAAGATAATCAATTGTAAATTAAATATGTGTACAAACAAATAAAACAAGAATTAATGGTAAATCCATTCACATTTTAGTTTATAAAGTTCTACCCACTGTTCTTTGACCACATCAAAATAAGACAAAGGGGACATTATACATTGCCACACTGAATGGTCACGTGTTCTTGCAAAATTCAGTGTTTTCACTCATGATTGTAAAGATGACTTAATACTTTTTTTTGTTGCCATCACATGTGTGTTGTCAATTGTGATGATGCTTGGTCGTTTTTTTTATCCAAATGGTATTATCCAATACTGGTTGTGACCAAATTATTTCATTTAAAACAATTTTATAATGGTTTGGGTCGATTAGAAACAGATCAAATTGATTAAATGTTATACCCCTACTATTTTTCTAATCTGTAATAATATGTTTAGTCTCTTTAAAAACATTTACAGTTGGAATTTTAGTTCAATATTCGATTTGAAGTGTAATAGCAGAAAACAAGAGTGATTTATTGACCAGAAATATAAATGCTGACGTCTAAATGTTGTTTTGTGTTGTTCAAAACATAATAACCTTTTCCTAATTATTGTATACATTCAAAGTCTAACATTTCAAAGGAAAAGAGAACAAATAAGGACACACAGGCTTGTTTTTGGACATAATGTTTATTCCATTGTAATAAAAGACAGTGAAAACTTTGAGAACATTCGTTCCACAGCTGCAAGTTCAGTTAATATCCCTCATTCTGTCTTATGACACAAACATAAATAAAGAGTAAGTTAATTCTGCAAGTTTAAACGATTAGCTAACAAAATAAATTGACTACCTTATATGCTTTCCAGGGATTTCTTTTAGAAAATGTGCTGTACATTTATTCTTTGTCATTTAATCATGAGGTTGACAGTAAATGTAATACTGACAGACCATTTTTTAACATTTTAAAATTAGCGAAAATAATGAAAAATGTAAAGACAGCAGTGACTGTATGGTACTTTGTGCTTTTTGTTGTTGTTGAGTTACTCTGTGTTTCCTTTTTCAGCCTTCTGCAGGTTCCATGTTGACGTCTGTCCTGTAAAATGAAGACCACCTTTTGTTTTGCAACACATGGAATGCATTTTGTTTATTTTTGTGACAGCTTTTAAAAAAATGTTAAAATGCCTGCTTTTAAATGCTGCATCTTGGGGCACTGTGTCTTTTTTTTCTTGTCTTAAAATGTTTTATCATCTTGTGAGGAGTAACTATCTTAAAGTATGAGCTCCCTTTGCCTGAACTACAATAAAAAGCTTTTAATCCAATTGTCTGGTCTACAAAACAGGGAAACACAGATGGAAATAGCAACAGCATGTCACTGAGACCAAAGCACAGGTGACTGTCTATTTTATTTTTAGTAAAAAATGCAATACTTACACTTCTGTTCATCATACACAAACGGAATGCAGAAAAGATTAAAAGACATTAATGATAAATGAAAATACAAATCGATTTGGAGACATTTGAATGAATCTTTGTGCATAAAACAGCTTACCTGCAGGTTTTGGGGACATCAGAGTTAGCGGAACCTCCACAACAACGTCACTAAAAAAAATAAAATAAATAAAAATGTAAAAATGAATATTTATTATTAAATGTTATTATTAAATCATTTGTGAGAAATAAAAGGTAATGTTTACCTTCCTGTGAGACCACCAAGCATTCTTTGGGGAGGAAATGTCAAAAATGCAATGGTTACAACTGTCAACTATGTTGCAGAGTTTTAATGTATCATCATTTAACATTTTTCATGTAGCAAAAGCTCACCCTCCTCCAGACACCGTCACAGCAACTTTGACTTTATAGGAAATGAGGATTCCTTGCATCTCTCGTTCGCCTTGACCCCTGTGAGGAGACAGGAATAGTTTTTCCTTCAGCACTTTAGGATTTGGTTTAAGAACCAGTAAGTGGATGACACACTGTATAGCTGCATTAGTGCCACTCATAAAGAGGATGAAAGCCTATCCTGGTCTCACTGTAAGCTCTTTTAGGTGCAGAGAAAGCAGATAGTCTTACAGAGTTGTGGATGCCAAGTTGGTATCCTCATCTTTTAGCCGTCCATCTACGGCCAGGCCTTTTTTCTCTTTGTTGTTGGCCAGCAGGGGCATTACTTGGAAGGACTTCTCAAATGTAGAGTTGGCACCAACAGTCTCTCTGTGTATCATAAGAGCAATCAAATAAAGTTTGCATCTCATATCATAGCAGTTCATTTACATGCTTGCTCATTCCTACGAGATAAAATCTATTGAAATCTCTGCAACATGTGAATATTTTAAAGTTGGATGATATTTCAAATTAAAACACCCAGCTTGGAAGATCATTTGCATTGTGGCTCATTGCAAATGGTTTTGGTTTGAAAACTCTGGTGAAATTCTCACCCAAATTCCTGAGCACAGACTTCCTTGGTGTAAGTGTCGGATGAGTACAGGACAACACTTGTTTGCTGATCAACTAAAAAACAAAACAAAAGTTTAGTCCATCATTCCTATGCTTTAACATGTATTTAAAAACCAACCTGAAAGTCATGTTTCTCACCAGAGACTTTGATCTTCTTTACAGTTTTGGTGGTTTCATTGTTGATTTTAACGTTAACTGTTATAGGATCACCATGGTAATAAATCTAGAACAAAACGATAATTCATTAATCTTGATCATAAATGGTGGTAATAATGTGTTTGAGCAACCATAGACTTCATCACACCTCTTTTTCAAGAGAGATCTCAACATTGACCGGCTTGTCGGTCATCATGAACTGCTTTGAGATCTCTGCCTTGGGTCCAGCCTTGTTGCTAGCTGGTGCAAATTGTATTTTACGAATGATCAGACGGCAGGTGTTCCTGAAATCATGAAAAATAAAAAAGATATCCAGTGTAAGAGGTAAATTAAAGCACCTTTCTTGTTCTACCACCCTCCAATATTTGACTCTAAGCGTACTTTTTTTCAATGACTTCATCTGGATTGTCAAGTTCGTTGGCAATATATGCCTTGACCTCAAAGTCCACACCGCAAGCCTTCAAAAAACCAAGATGGACACAAGTTAAATTCACATAAACAAATAAAAGAAAATTAGAGAACAAGTAAAAAACAAGCTGTTTTTGCACCTTGCCAGAATCTCCTGACCCAGGTTGTAAGGAGACTGAGCACGGGAGATTGAGCGGCATCTGAAAACGAAAAATTGGTTAAAATTCAACTGAACAAAAAACACAACGGTTCCTCTACGGGTTGATTACCTGGAAGGAAAAGGGACAACCTTGCTCGCCAACTTTTTTCAGAAGAGATTCCTGCAGTGGAGTTGAAGGTGCTTTCCCAGTAGTGACAGGATACACCTGAACTCGTTTTATCCATATGTCTCTCCTGAAGTTGAGTCCAATGACATCCAAGTCATCGCTTCCATAGCGGAAGGCACAGGCAAGATAGACAAACACTGTAGCAAAAAAGGATTTGGATTTTAGCTTGTGTGTTGTTGAAACTAAAAGGCTTTCAGGCCCATTTTTGTAAAAACAAAAGTACCTTTTTTGCCATTAAGACCAGCAGGATCCACTTTGACCACTCCATCTATAAACACAGCAACAATTCAGCTCTTCATTTAGGTCAAAAGCTAACATGTAAAACTGTTTTTAAAGACGCACCAACCACTTCCACGGAATCCACACAGTCAACAAAGTCTCTCTTTCCCAAATACAGGGCGATCTGAGGAAAACGGAAGAGGGAGAGCAGTTATTCCTCCACCCAGGTTACAAAATGACAGGAGTTATTTCTGGGAGTTGGAAGAGCAACATACAAATCACACTCCTCCCTGTGCCAAAGGGCTACCCTGTAATGACTACATTATGGAGGCCACTTACTGTTCCATTCCCGCTGGTCTTCTTAAATACTCTGAAAACAAAACAGAAGAGATCCATGTTTCAATGTAACTTTAAATGCAACATATTATCCATATTTCTCCCTTTTAAATTCGGATTTCTCAAGTGTCTCAGTATAAGATTAATAAATATATTCATTTTACGACACTGTTTAGTCTTTTTCCAGAAAATTGAGAACAATAATTTGTTTTCCACGAAAGGATCAAAGCAATGACATTTTCCTGTAGACTCAGAATAAAGCATAATAATTAATTACCATAGTAAAATATCAAGTGTTGTTTTAGTATGCAAACACAGGATAAGAGGGTTTTTCAATGACTCCTTTTGTTCTGTGCATAAAAACAAACTTGTAATCCTCACTGGGGTTGCCTCTTTCAGGTGTTTGCCAAATAATCCCTATTAATCCTTCCCAGTTGTCTTGTAAATCTTTCTTCCAAGTTTAAATCCTCTTAATCCATCTTAATAAGGATTTATCTACATCCCAGATAAATGATTTCGAAAAGCGTTAAAACACCAAAAGTTTGCGCGGGTGTGTTGGAACTTTCGTTTCTTGTGGTGAAATAAACTGATCGTGGCATCTCCTGCTCTTCTTTTGCACTGAACAGAAAACAAATAAATACAAAATCTAACAAATGTCTCAATATTTCAAGTTAAATAAAAAAGAAACAGTTAGTGCTGTTATGATTGAACTTAAACTGAGATAATTCCATGTTTTGAATAAGAAGTAATATGAGTGAATCCAAAACTTTTTTCAGGATTGCTTCTGAATCCAAAAAAAAAAAACAAAAAAACACTTTTACTCACTTTGCCATGATGACAGCTGTTATATTCCAAGTCTGTAGATGAAAAATATAAACTGATCTTTTGAATTGAGAAACAAAACTATCACATTCACAGCTCAATTAGCATGTTTCTCATCTCAGACTAACATGTTGGCCTTAGGAGGATGAGCTGACTTACCGCTTCGCCTTTGCTTCTGCCAGTGAGTGAGCTCAGCTGCTTCCTCTAACCTGTCACTATTGATGGAGAGAGAGAATGCCAATCACTGCCTCCCACCTCTCTTTTATACCACGAAGCACCCCCGCCAACCCTGTAGCCCTTCCTCCAGGACAGCAGTTCTAGAGAAAATCTGATTAATTCATTATAACGGTACTGTTTTTGTCCACAGCACGTTTAAAAATAGAGCTGTGTATTGTCTGTCTTGAGAAGAATAGCCTCATTGTCACCAGCAGCACTAAGACCTGGGATTTAAATAAACACCGAAGCAAAAACAGGTTATGCAGTGCAGGAAAATGAGGTTGATTATGTGTGTAATTTTCCTAAATGAATTTCTGATTTATTATCATTAAGATCATTTGCGATGCGATCTTTATTTTTGTTGGGGCTGCTGACATTTCCTACATAAATATACGAATGGGAAGTTTAACTGTTTCTAGGAATTTGTTTAAAGTTTGTCCACAAACAAACAAAGAAAGAGATAAGTATGTGTCAAATTCAATTAAACCATGACAGTCTGCAAGATTTCATTTTAACGATGAAGCCACAAATATGCTGCGGTCTGTAAATAATGATGCTCCTTGTTTGCAAATGTTGCTTTTCATATTGTGATCCTCGTGCAAGAGCAAAGAACGATGAACAAATGATGTGTTTGTTACACAATTCGATAGCTATACATGTGGGGCTGTAACTCAATTTTTGAGTTTGAAATTTGTGCTAAGATACAAACATCACTTCCATGTGTTTTTCACCTAAAGGCACAAAAATGTTTCCCCTGCTATTAGGTCAGGTCAAAAGCTTGTCTAGTAAATCGACTTTAGAGACGTCTTTGCTTGTAGTTTAGGCTGAAGTAGAGTGGCATTAGTTGGATTTCAGTTGTGGTAGCCATCACGACAGATGGCTCTTTTGCCAAGCCTGATTCAATCTGGACTCATGGACGATTTACAGAAATCTGAGTGACCTGCTGACTTGCTGTTGTGCTACTACTAACAAGGATTCACCAGATTTACTTTGCAGCAAAATCATCCAGCCAATCTGTTCTGTTCAGGGTGGAATGCTTTATCCAAGCCTTTATTTGTTACTTAGCAAAAACATTATACCATTATCTCTTGAAAAAGATGGTGAAAACAGACAGTAAGCGAAGGTTTAAAGAGGGATCAAACTCTGAAATTAATCTTTCCAGCTGAGGTGGAAAACCTACAGTGAAATAGCAGTGGGTTTCTGGCAATTTTAGAAATAATTTCAAGTTTCCACATGAGAAATGAGTTCTGTTAATCTGCACTCTATCTGAGGACACGTCTGACTGACACAGTCTTAAGGTCTGTCAGGGGATCTGCCTTTATCTGCTGTGGCCTTCAGAAGCTCAAGCCTCTGAGGCAGCACAGAGCTGCTGGTAAATCCAGCCGGGGTCAGAAGTGGGGGTTACCGACAGGGGATCCTCGCATTTGTTTCGCTGAGGGTAATTGTTTGATTAATTGGATGATTTTGGATGGATTGCCACACCTCTGTGGGTCAAGGATTATTAATAAGACAGGCGCAGGTTTGTTTTGTCCTCACTTCATGTGCCACACAGAGGCAGAGTCTGAGAGCTCCTTAAAGCTTCCTGGATGAGACAGCTCTGGTGTGAATTACTACACCAGATCAACAGTCGGGGTGTAATCTCTGAAGGTTTAAGCTCTCCGGATCAATAGACATTCATGCTCTGCGTAAAGCCTGTCCCGGGATGGACCTCAGATTGGAACAAGTTCCTCTGGACATCGTGGTTGGAAAAGAGACAGAGTGGATGCAGACCAATCTAAATATTATCCACCAAGTTCTGTAGTTTTTCTGATCTTTAGTACTTTGTATCTGTACATTTTGAAATGGTGGAGTATTTGTTCTACTCTAGGTCTGTCCTACTGCCCAAAACATACTTCATTGATTGACTGGTGATCCTGTTATGTGTGAATGTGCTTTAGACACTTTTTATCTTCCTTTTAATACTTGGTATTTATTGACTGACAGAATTTCTTTGGAGCTGTAACAATTAAAGTCTTTCATTTAATCATTTTTGTCCCCTTAAACACAGCAGCAGCACGTTGGATCCAGCATTATCTGCATGTTTTCCTAATATTTTTCAAGCTTCCAATTCATTTGAGTTCAGCCAAGACATACATTTTGAACTTTCTTGGTATTCTAGAAGTTAGTTTTATGTTCTTTGTGGAATATGATTTTTTTTGTTGTGTAGTAGAGCGTCACAGCGTGGCTCCGGCTCTAATTAATCACTCCGAAGAAGCTTTACTGTTTGACACGGATTTTGATTAACCTTTGTCAATGTGTATCCAGTCTTTGCTTCTAAAATCGACTTGTTGTTCCACAGCTTTACTTGCACTATTTCATTTTTACATGTTAGTACATTTCATTGTGAGTCGATAACAATCAGAAAAACTTTCGCTTTTTTGTTTTAGAATAAGACAGTTGGTGTTGGAAAGTATGGAATATTAGTTTTTATAAATTCATGTACAAAATTGGAATGTTGAGACATAAAGGGCTTTTTGGTATGAAACACTAGAGTTTACACAGACGGTAATCCAACTTTCCTGTGAAACATTTTGAAGAAAAGATAAAAACAATTACAGAATACCTCCACTCATTTTCTTATCTTCTAAATGAATGATTCCACCCTGATTAGTATTTAACCTTAGACCTCTAAGGATTACTGAGTTATATCATTTAAACTGTAAGCCGTCCATTGTTTTGTAAACAACTTGTCATTATCTTCCAGGATAAGAGACTTACATAATTGTATGTCTTGATTTTGCCATCTTAAACTGCCTGTTATGTCTTTTATTTGAGCAGTTGCGGCTGTGCGGGGCAACATACAGTCGCATAAGCCCCTTACGGTTAAGCCGGTCCCCTTTTAGGTAAGTACTTTAAATAGACAGTCAGTATCGTATCTTGCACACACCAAGCTGGTCCCAGGGATTTAGAAAACCATGGGATTACCTCTTTAAAACAACACAGTCCAGTACGTATTTTTTGTGAGGAAAGCAGCTGTGTATTGTTTCCTTTCAATTGGACTTTCAATATTAAACCAAACCCTTTTAGCAACTTCTGACAAACTATAAATTAATATTTGTTGTTATGAGTCTTGCACTTTTTTGTGGCACATAATTTAGGTGAGATTATGGGTTAAAAAAAGTTATGCGTCAATTTAGTTTAATTGGACATGACCTGAATGACTGACGTTTTTGCTGATATCTACTCAAAATACTTTTAAAAAGGACAAAGATTTCAATAAGGTCTACAATAAGTTCTACTTTTTAATCACTTCTTTGTAATTCACAATATAATCTTCACATTAATATATATATATTTTTTATAATAGGTCATAAAATTCGATGAGAAAAAGGCAGTATGTTGAGGACTACTGATGATATTTGTAATAGTTCTTTTATTTTATTCATTTTGCAGGATGTCTCCACCAAACACAGAAATGAGACCCACATTTCTTAAAGAGGACAACATTTTGAAAAGCAAGAAAAGCAAAAATAAATAAGAATGTTCCCTTATTAAAGCAAGAGCGGTAAGTCCTACATTCTGTTGACATTGTTTAATTTTGATATCAGTGTGTTCTAGTCAGCACTTTTTGTTTGAACTAACTATCTCTTTGAGCTTTCTTGCTTAAATACTTGGATGACTACTTTTTACTTCTACTTCAGCAATATTTTTTTATATAAATAGCTAGAAAAAAGAATTTCATAAGGAGAAACAAGAATTTGGTTTTCAGTTATTGTGCAAGTCCCACTCCAATCATCTTTTGACCCATTGTAAAAGTGTTACCAGTGGTCTTTTAATTGTGATTATGCTGTTTTTAGCCATAATAATAATAATAAACCATATATCGTTTTCTTGCACATAGTTTCTGGAGAGCGACATTATTTCATAAAATATTCACCTGTGGGGTTGTGGGCGGGACCTTTGGCGTGGAGAAGTCTTCTGTGACCGGTAAACAGCTGAATCTTCAGTACAACAGTTTACAGAGTCTTATTTTATAGAGAGATAAGGACAATCTCATCACTTTGACTGGACTAAGTGAATTAGAACCTCTGGTTGGATATTAAACTGTTTTAATTCTGTATACCAGGAAATAAATTTAGAATCATAAAGTTAATATCACCAAAAACAACAAAGGGGGCTTTTACAGTTTGCTTTGCTGTTTGGTGAAAACATACATAGAATAGGAAATGACAAAATAATACTAATCAAAATATAATAAGTAGGGCTGTGAAAGTTGGCACGTTAATGCACGCAATGTCTATTCTTGTTGTTTTTATAAAATTACGCCTAAAACTTTCATTCTGTGTTGAAAAAACAGTTCTTAAACATTTTGGGGTTTCCACAGCAAGATAAACCCCATCTCCATTCCACATGGAGTTCTTTGTTTTTGCATGATTTTAGGCCTAGTGTGTGAATACAACATGGAAAAATGACAAAATAAAGGTAGTGGCCCATAGATGCAGTTTGCTGATTAAAATATACCAAATAGGCAACCAAGTATTCTTTCAAATTGAAAATACAGAAGTAAACTTAAAAAGTACTCCAAACTGAGTTTTAAGCCCTTAAATGATTAAAAATAAAGATTCTAAATGTACAATTTTGTGTGTGATTTCATATTGTAATTATTTGCAAATAAATTGTTAAATACCGTAACAAAAAAAATTAATCGCAATTAATTTTAGTAATGTTTTATCTTAAGTCTTAATGATGCAGAAAATAGATGATTATTTTTTGTACAATTACATTAAATGACCCAACCTGTGATTGGGGAAAATACCCCCCCCCCCTCCCTAAAGTTTTAATTATTTGTGTACAACCAAAAAAAATAAATAAAAAAATCTTATTTTACCACATCTAAGATTTGAACTGTCCAACTAAAACCTTAAAGGATAGTAGGAAGTCATCATCATCCTGTTGGAAAAAAATCTTATATCATGTCAAATTTGATCAAATTTATTGATTGCCTTTATATAACCAGATAAAAGATAGAGATCTTTTTTACAAGGGTGACCTGGTCAAGAGGTCAGGAGCACATGTTGTCAGGAGTGACATCCACATGAATGAAATGAAATTATCAGAGATAAAGTAAAAAGTTATATACAACAGAAAATCAAGATCTTACGAAATTTCCTAAATCAAAAAAATGGATGTGCACAAAAACCACAACAGCAGATTTCTAAAGCTCAGTTGGTAAGCAACAAAAGAAGAATTTCCACACTTGCAAAAAAATACAAAGACGACTTAAGGAAAGATGTATATACGTGTTGTTTTAAACAAATATTGTGTCAGTGAAATTACTCAGGAAATGTGCTACTGTGCAGACGATATGTACCTTTATCATGAGCTTTACCTCCACTGTTCTGAATACAGAGTATTCCATGAATTGATGTTTTCTTCCTTCTAAGCTATCAAGGTCAACCCACACAATACTTGCAGTATTGAAAAAACACAGTGCATTCCAAGTTTCCACTGGCCCCAGATATAATTTCACATGTTAAAGTTTATGACTGCGCTGCTTGTTTGGACAGGTTTCCAATGTTGGACAATGTTTTTTCTGTCCTAAAGAAAATAACAGGTTACATCTGAAATGACTCAGACAGACTCCGGACCTCAATCTTACTGAGATGCTGCAGTGGGACCTTCAGAGAGAGCCCGTATATAAAAGAATGCCCATTTACCTCAATCAAACATGGAAATTCACTGGATAAAGTTTTTCCTCTATAATGTAAAGGAACTGGATATAATGATAGTGATGCCTTTTTCCTTTGACATCGAAGCTTTACTGTAATGTTGCTTACTTTTAGCAAAATAAATTATTAGTGTGTCTGATGCAGTGTTTGTTAATGATGATGTGAGACAGTTTGATTCATTTGTGAGATCTGATGGGGGAGATGATCAGTTTTTATAATTCTCTGAAAAAAATTAAAGATAAAAATTAGGTGTGTGCTTTGGCAAGAATCTGCCGATATGACATGTTTCGTGATACACGTCTTACAATACGATGCGTACTGCGATGCACGTCTCACCATGCAATACGTATCACGATACACGTCTCGCGATGCGTATCGTGATACACATTTCACTGTGTGATGCATATCGCGATACACCTCTCACTCTGCGATGCATATTGCGATACACCTTTCTCTCTGTGATGCATATTGGGATACAAATCTTGCTGTGCGATGCATATTGCGATACACATTTCACGATACAATGCATATTGCAATACAGATCTCACTCTGAGATGTGTATTGCAATACACCTTTCGCTGTGTGATGCATATCACGATATTCATCTCACAATGCGATGCGTATCATGATAAACGTCTCACTATGAGATGTGTATCACGATACACCTCTCACTGTGCAATGTGTATCGCGATACATGTGTCATTATGCGATGCGTATCGCGATAGATGTCTCACTATACGATGCGTATTGTGACACACATCTTACTATATGATGCGTATTACGATACATCCCAAGACTGTACCAGAGCAGTTTTTTATTCCCCTAAAAGGAGAAACCATTTAAAACCATTTACTGAATTCAATGAAACCTATTTATTCTTTTTAAAGGTAACCAAACCCTAATTAGACTTTTTTGGGCTGTTGACATCTATAAATGGGGTTTTAAAAGTGTTGTCCGTTGGTCATTGCCAAATTTTTGACAAATAAGAAAAAACTTGCTTAATTCTTGAAAGTATGGTCAAAAACTGTCTGTGTGCTGCCCCTAAAGGTTAAATCGAGGTATTACATTTGAATTTCATGATTGGTCAAATCATGTAAATCCTGATCCGTCATGATCTGCAACTCCAGTAATGAAAGCAGTCCTGTTCCCCAGCCCCACCCCTCTGAATGGATTTTCAAATTTCGGCTATGGGTGGAGTCAGCCTCCAACATCCCTGTTTGGTTACCCTTTAAAGCAGGTGTCACCAACTGTGGTCCTCGAGGGCCACCGTCCTTCTTGTTTTGCATCTAACCCTGCTTCAGTAATTGCTGCTCACCTGGATCAGGTGTGTTCACTCAATCAGAAACTGGGCTGATTCAATCCAGCGAATTAGCATCTACTGAAGCAGGGTTAGCAAGAAAACAAGCAGGGCGGTAGCCCTTGAGGACCAAGGTTGGTAACCCCTGCTTTAAAGAGATGTCAAATAAATAACTGTAACTGGGTTTCCATCAATCTCAGCTTAGTTTTGTCTTCTTAATTTAAGATAGCTAAACTATGAACAAACAAGTGTTATAGCTTTAACCTCTGAGTGTTCCGCGAGATTCGATGTGTAGCAGCAAAAGTGTTTCTGGATGAATAATGAAGAAGATGCATCATCAAATTGTGTCTATTTGTTTTATGGCATTTGTGGTTGGTGTTGAGCATGATTGTGCTGAGTCGTCAGCGGCAAAACATTAAATGTGGGACCAAACAGCTTCCCACAAAGTTTCATTCTCCAGCTAATGGAGTGGGAGGGGCGTAGGAGGGCTGAGTAATGGGCAATGTGCTAAGACGCCAAAAATAAGAAAGTTTGACGTGATCATAACCATATGGAGGCTGCGGTCTGCTGAGAAAGAAGGAGTGATCAAGAGCAGAGGGGTGTGATTGAGAAATATTTGTGGTAAATCTGCCAACTAGAATCTAGTTTTTTTTTTTTAGATGAAAATATTGACAAAATGTGTATAGGCAGAACTGTGAGGGAAAAGCAGAGAGTGCAGCTCACTGGTTAAGGAAGGAGTCAGGAAAGTGGCAGAAGCACGCTGGACAAAGTAAGGCAGGAAAGGAGGAAGTAGTGTGCTGTTTCACACACTGGTGGTGTAGTTGAGCCCCTCACAAGAATCCTTCTGGCTATGTCCGCCATCTGGAATGTGGAGTCACTTCCTCTGTCTGCCCCGCACTCTGACGAGTTGTCCTCTGCCTCTTTGGTCCCTCCCTCTGCTCTGACAGCACAGCAAAGAACCGCTGGAGACCACTGCAGTGCACGTCGGACTCCTCTGCCAGGACACGCAGAGTGAAAGTTAAAACTCCTGGAGCTTTCGTCCATCCAATCGTGCTCTAGATGGAATCTGGACTTGGAGGAAACAAAGACATCTGCTGTCATCAGCTAAACCCACTGGAGGGTGTTCCTTTTCCCTTATATGGCAAGAGAGCTGGGGAATCATTTGAATTTGTCTGGTTTCTGTTGCATGCCTGTCTGGTTTAGTGCTGACTGAGTTCCATCTGGTGTGTTTCTGTCTTTTCCGTGTGTGTGAAAGAGTTGTGTGTGTGGCTCAATCTTTTTGTTTTGCCATCCTCGATTTCTCTTTCTCCCGTACTTGCATGAGGGGTTGAGGTGGAGGTAGCGTCGGTTGCTCACCATGGCTGCTACTCTTTCTTTTTCTAGTTGCACTGCTGTTTGTGGTCTGTGCTTAATAATGCCACACATGCACTTATGCACCACAGCTCGCAAACTAGGAGAGGAAATGTGCGTCTTCACACAAGGTTTCATCCAAATGGGGGACTAGACCTTCTGCTGAGGAGTTCTGCTGGACCGGATTAACATAAGCATCAGATGGATGCTGTTCTCCTCTCTCAGTGACAGAGAATGGATGGCTAAATGCAAACCAGGGAGCCAGGAAGTGTTCTCTGAGACATTGGCAAAAAGGATCATGGGTAATTATAATCTCAAGTGGATTAATTGATGCGGATTACAAAACAAGCTTCACTTAGCAAACTTGGATGTGTTACGTGAAGACCATCACCTGTTGTGGATTATTCTTATAAAGACTCCTCCATGCGTTATTGAGCATGGCTTTGGCACCATGGTATCATCGTGACATCAGCCGTGTGCACGCAGAGGAGCTGTTGGCCCGGGCAGGGCGGGATGGCAGCTTCCTTGTAAGGGACAGTGAGTCTGTACCAGGAGCCTATGCATTATGCCTGCTGTAAGTACACACACTGACACAGATCCTGTCATTTAAAAGATCAAGAGTTCAACTCAAATAAGCAGATTTCCTTAAACTCTAACTTGATTTTCCTGCTCAAGTGACCCTCTTGTCATTTGAGTCACCTGTAACTGCATTTGTAAAGTTTGTTTTCCAGCTTTGTCAAGTAAAGTCACTTTCATCGCTAAAATCCCATCACACTTGAATTTATGACTCCCTGTTTCCCCGCTTGCCCCTCTTTTTTCCCTGGGGCCCCTGAAATCGGGCAGCAGATCCAGCAACCGCACTAAGCTGATGGCTCGTCGGCCCAAGCCAGATGCATTCCTGAAGGCTGAGCCTGGCTCCTTCCCTGTGCTGCCTCTTTCCTTTCATTCTTTTCTCAGTGCATCATTCCCTCTTTGCTCTTTTTTGATTTCTTGAGTGTTGCGCTTACAGTGCTGCATCATCATGTGTTGAACAGTAGCTGCACTGTCTCTGTATCTAAAAGGATGGAAGTGATAGAATTACTTAAACCACTAATAATTAGCAGGAAGTGTTAACAAAACAAGTATCTCAAAAAGTCCTTACTTTTAACCAAATACAAAGAGTTATTGATTAATAAATAAACCTCTTTTCATGTTGATGTACTCTATTTTCCTTATAATCTGAACACAGGTTGAATTTTTCCATCAAACACCAGGCTGAAGAGGGAAATTTGTTACTAGATCAACAAGTTTATTCTGAACACATCTTGGTTCTCTTTGCCACCACAGAGGTTGACCATAACGGTTATTTTTGGTTCCCAAAGGTTCCAGTGTCACGTTCACACCTACCGTATTCTTCCCGATGCGGATGGTCTTCTGGCCGTTCAGGTGAGTGCTTTCTGTCCGACCATTTCTCTCCTGAAAGAGCAAAGCACACGTAAAGTAATTCTGACCAATCAAAAGTGAATCTAAAGATGAAGAAGTATTTGTCTGTTCTGTGAACATACACTTGTTAGTGTTTTCTCTCTGTACAAGTCTCTCTACAATTGTTGTAACTTTGTTGTTTGAATGGCATTGTTGCCATGTGGCTGCATGCTTTCAGCTTGAGCTCATCAGCACAGTGGAAAAATTGTTTTTATGTCTCAGAGATTCCTGCTCAACCCACACATGGAGCGAAGGGTGTGCGTCTTTGCAATGCATGAGGATGTGGGTGTTCATATTAGAAATAACGTCTGTTGGATGGATCTGCATTTGAGCCAGATCGCTCAAATGGGGTTTAGTCAGCACAAGACCTAATTCGTAAAAAACTCAAATAAGCACAGCGAGTGAACCACAGTTTCACTCTTGTAGGCTAAAAAAAAACCACCCCCCCAAAAAAAACGCTCTAGCCAAACAAATAGCCTTTCTCACCACAGAAAAAAAGTCATTAAAAGTCACAGAAATGTAGCTGCTTTGACTTTAAGTTTTAGTTTGACATTGTAAAAATGATATTGGAGGGAAGACACATGTTCTCACAAACATCAGACCTGAGAGAAGATTGATCTACATAGTAGCTGTCAAAGGTGTTTCCTCTCCTCTGGGAATCAGCTTTCTGAATCCCTCTGGTATGCTTCTTATCACAACACATCATGTGTACGTGTCTTTTTCCTTCATGCAAATAAGTTTTGCTCTGCCAAGCACAGTTTTTGAGGGGAGGAGGGGTAAATCAGGCATGCAGCAAGCATTGTTATCTGTCATTTGTTTTCTTAAAGTAATAGCCAGGCTCAGCTTTACTTTTAATTGAGGTTTTATTTCACTGAAAGTTCAAAGAAATGCATAGTAGTGATAATTACAGCTCAGACTAGAATTTAGTAGCTCAGACTTTATTGTTTTTTAATGTATCATATGTTTCAGACCAGGGGTGTGAAACTCAATAGCACTGGGGGCTAAAATCCAAAACGCACCTTAGGTCACGGGCCGAACAAGACATACATTATTGAACACATTATAACGACATTTTTACAAGGAGGCCTTGACTTTGACGCCTGTGTTTTAGACAAATGCAAAAATGATTAAACAAACCAACATTACACTTGACATGTTTGTGTCTCTCATAGACAACACAGGGGGTGCAGGTGAACTGCTTCCGGACCCTGGAGGACTTGGTGTTGGGCTACAATCACCCTCACAAGGGCCTGGTCTTTCCCCTCCTCCACCCGGTTCACCGTGATACAGACCAAGGAGAGGAGAGCTCAGGTGGGTCGGTTGACACAAACTGATAAATGTTTGTTAAAAGCATTCCATCAACATGAGATCCTATCAAACAGGAACTTTTCATTTTCATCTTTCTTTTCATGCACAGATGATGAGAAGCCACCTCTTGCTCCTCCAGTCTCTGGCAGCACTGTTTCTCTGACAGGACCGCCTGCAAAACCAGCCTCCAGTGCTCCTTTCCTGGAGAGGCTGCAGGAGCTGAACACATCCAGGTATTTGGAATAAATGTCCTCTAAGTTTTTCAGCTTTGGTCTTTTTTAATAAATATCAGGGATGTAAAGGGAATTACCTCAGTATCAATTAAAAACCACAGATATGAACAATATTTTCTTGGTAAAAAAAAAGGTTAAAATTGATCAGGAAGTAAATAATCAATTTTCTCTGTTTCTCTTCCTGTTGCGTCTTTACTGTTTGTCTTTTCATGTACATGTGACACAAGCGAAAACTTGTCCAATCACAAGCTTGCTTCTACCAAGTCAGGTCAATTACAATGGGCTGAAGGTGAACCGCAGTATGTGCACAAAGCCCATGATCACCCTAAAAGTGCCAGTTTTTTATGTCCGAAGCTGGATTGCAAAGTTATTTTGAAGCTTGAAATTAAAAGTGCCAGTAAAAAATAAAGAAATAATTTATAGTTTTAAATACCAAATTAATAATACCTATCCAGAGTGTATCCATTTATTAATGAACAGACTGTATCGCATTATCACAGAGTTTGTTGAGTCTTTATGTATCGATTCAAGGAGATGATACACAACCCTATGAAGTATTTGAAGTTTAATTATTACTTCTCACTTTTTAAAATCATAGTGCACCAGTCATTCAAGCACAGCAGTTGTGAAACTCTATGTGTAATTTCTGACTAATTTTTGTCCTATTAATAGTCATTGTTGCCATGGAACCCATCTGTCACTAGCTATGTGGTCTACCAAGTTCACAAACTTGTTCTCTTCTGAGGTTTAAATTCAGACCAGAGCTGCACAAACATCCTAAACCAAGGCAGTTGTTTGGAGGGCACTTTTTAAAAAGTCAGGTATCATGTTGGAGAAAGGCAAACGTGTCACCGTATGAGCACAGAGGGGGAGGAAATACAGAGAGTAATTTGGGCTTGTAAATATTTTTGTTTGGTTTACTACTAAATGTACTCCATGAGATTGTATCTCCTTGTTTGCAGTGTTGCAGGCGAGGTTATCGGCCTGCTCAGTGAATACCTCTGGAGAGAGCTGCCACTGGACATTGAGAACATGCACAAAGGAGCAACAACTTTATGTCATCTCAAGCGAACTCTGGGTTCTGCCTGCCAGGGTTTAAACAGGTTATTCCGACTCTTCATTCTTATTTGAAAAGTTGGTATTTGCTCTGTTTTTAGCATTTTTAGCAATTGCTGCCTTTTAGGAGGTAGTCCTTTTGAAGTGACCAGAACTGCTGGAATGGGTTTAATTCTTTTAGGTGAGAAATGTGAGCTCCTCTTTCTGCTTTTATGCCCCTTTGAGTTCTAAAAACATATAAAATCTTCTAGTCTGTAACAGGAAGGTTCATTTCAAGTGGTGCTTAAAAGAGCTACAGCATAAATAGGGTCAAAAAGTTAACATCAAAAAGCTTTGTTCCATATCGCCTAATCCTGCAGAAATGACTCACTAAAAGAGATTCTGAAATAAATGTTTGTAGTCAATGTTTTTACAGAATGATCACAGTGATCATATCAGGACAAAAAAATAACATTGAATTTATTCAATAAAATGGAAAATGATGGAAGAAATATCTGTTGAGCTCCTTGATAAAACACTCTGTGTTTTACTGTTTGTGCAATTCCAGCTTGATTGAATTTGCATTATATATGCTGATTCTCTTTGTGCTTTTACAGTTGTTGATTTGGTGAGAATAAAATACATTCTGCCGTTGATGTACCCCACAGTGAGATTGATCTGACTCTCTCAAGTCTGGAAACCTTGGCAAAAGTCTTTGACCATCCCAGCTGCTCCATCCCTCTCAGCAAGGTGCAGGTATGACACCTAACAGCTGGTAACTCAGTACTATTGAATCAGAGGTGTACTCTATAGCTTTGAGACCATGTTGTGCTTCTTTTGTGTGCATGTTCTGTGAACAAGGGTCCTGAGATGGAAATTGACAACCTGTTATGTAAGATCTCAGCTTTGGCTAACCTCCTTTCTTCACTGGAGAAAAAGGTATGTGAAAGACTTGAAGTGAAGAAAGTTATAGTACATTTAGGTACTTAGAACACAGTTTTGTTCAAAAATAACTTTGGAAAGTGTTTCTAGAGTTACAGAAGAAAATGCAATACAATCCATCCATCTTCCAAACCAACTGAATCCCCTTTGGGATCACAGAGTTGCTGGAGCCTATCCCAAATATTGTTGAGCAACATCCCGGTCGGGTCACCAGTCCATCACAAAGCCAGGAGTAATATTAGAAACACAAAACTACAGTACACACGAGAGGGGCCTGATGCTTGAGACTCCAGAGCCTCTATTATCCTTCCATTATGGCTCTTTGGCTTTGGGGGGAAAAGCTAATAATTAAAATAAATACGTTTTTCTTAAATTTTATTTTAGTTGAGTTTTGTCATTTGTTGTACTAGATTGTATCTCAGAAAGTAGTAAAATGATGATTAAATGTTTAAAGTGAACATGAAAAAATGTATTTTTAAGACATTCAGGTTGTGAGATTTTGGTTAAAAACGTCATAATCATAATAAAAC
>NC_050521.1:10579564-10667194 GCF_002922805.2 Oryzias melastigma | reverse complement strand
TATTTTCTTCCACTGCAAAACAACCTCTTGCTTGTGTTCAGAGGCAACATTTAAAAAAAAAAACAATTGTAGTTTAAATGCAAAGATTATATCACCAATAATAGAAAATACCTGATTTGTTTAGCATTTTTAAAACAAGTAAATTAGCTGCAGCAGCAGGAGCTTATTTGACACATTTTGAAAGGAACTTGTGTGTCAAAAGTAAAACACGTTTATCAGTTATAAATAGAAAAAAATAAAATGTTTATATTTAAATTATTGTAAGCATTTAAAGGCCACATTTTATGAATGTATTTCCACCAAAACATCAATAAAATGCATTTTCTTAAATGTTGTGGTGTGGCGTTTGTAAGAAACTGGACCAAATGGTTGTTTCAGTGTGAAAGATTCCAGACCTCCATAGACAGTGATGGTGGAAAATATCTGTTACACTTGTCTGAATGCTGCACCTTTTGTTCTTTTAAAGGTATTAAAAGCTTTGCAAGATGCTGTTACCAACCACAATCTGGCTGTGCAGCCAACACCCCCCTCTCCTACCAATGTCCCGCCTGTACAGAGCCAAGCTGAACAGCTGCCCGTCCACTCTTTCCAGGTAAAAAGGCCAACGTAAATGATTCAGACACTGTCTTACCCCTCCTCACCAGAAGAAATAACTGTAGCCTTTCTTGTTTGTGCAGGTGAAGATGCTGAGGTACGGCAGACAAACTGTTTCAGTGGATGTGAACTCAGGAGTGGTTCTTTTTGACAAGAGGGTCGGCTCATTCAGCACAGAAAGGGTCTCACATGCCAGAAGTAAGCAGCATCTACTCTGCAGAGATGTGACGCTAGTCTTGTTTTGACATAATCCCACCTTCAAGTTTAATGTTCTCTTTCTATCAGTTCTTCAGATTGTCAAGCTTCAGAGCACCCCAGCAAAAGTACGCTTGGTGGTTGACAGCTACCACAACGCGCCGCGGGAAATGACGTTTGAGAGTGCGCGGGTACAGCAGCATGAAAAAGTTGAACATGGAACGCAGTTAACCGTCTCAAACCTCTAATCATACCTCTAATCATAAGTCACTGTCATCTATTTTAGAAGTGTGACGCCTTCTGCCAGCTCCTGCTGTTGATGAAGACCCGGCAGTGTCAGAGGCCTGAACCCGATCTAGTCTCAGTGTTTGTCGGCACTTGGAACATGGGTAAAGAGACGCTCCTTTCTCCGTCTGATGAATTAACACTTGCAAATGTGCTAGATTAGACTCATTTAACTGACTGAACATAAGTCTGGGTCACCTAGGTGGTTCCCCTCCTCCTCGAAGCCTGCAGTCGTGGGTGACCTGCTGTGGTTTGGGACACACTCCTGATGAGTCCGTGGCTCTGCTTCCTCATGACATCTACGCTCTGGGAACGCAGGAAAACCCCCAGGGGGAAAGAGAGTGGACGGAACACATTAAAGCAACGCTCCACAGCTGCACCCAGATCCACTTCAAACAGGTAATCTCTCAATAAACCCTGTTTTCTGTCTTTATGTCTGATGAAGTGTCTATCCCCATCTCTTGGAGGATTTACACATTTCACATTTTTTTAACTGACACATTTGGACTTCATTTTGAGCTTCATTCATCACAGAAAATCAATTTATTGTCAGTAATAACAACCAAAATAAAAGCTACGTTGGGTTATAATCCACTGGATTATAAAACAGATTGTCTATTTTTGAACAAATTTAAGGGTTTAAAGTGATTGATCCTCATGGTTTTAACATATGTAGGGGTCACTTCATCAGCTCTGATTTACTTTTTGTTGGTTATATTTATGAATTTATGTCTGAAATGCACCAGAAACAGTAAAATAAACAGCTCTTTCTCCATCTTTTCTTTTATCAATATTGATGGCTTTACACTTTGTTGCTGCATTGCCATAATCCTACGTTGTAGGTCGGATGTCTTTTATTTTGAAAGGAATTCATGCAAAGCTCTGTCAGAAGTTATAAACTAAACTTTTTTGAAGCTATTTTCTCTTTATACTTATGTTTTTTTATTCCAAAAACACAATATCTTATTTAAATGAATCATGTCAGCAGCAAAAACAGGATCTTAGTTTTCTACAGGTGAGTGAAGACTTTGTGGCTTCTACTATTTTTGGTTTTGGTTGATGAGAAATAAAAAAATAGCTCCTCAACGCTGAAGGTTGCAGACTTAAAATTGTCCTCTTGTAGCATTTTCATCATGATGGAGGGAAAATTAGGCACAAAATTACATTTCTGAGAAATACTTTATTCAAATTGCTGTGAATCAAGAGCAGATCCAAAAAATGCAGCCAAAAAAAGATTGTCTGTGATGTTGCACCTACAATGTGCTCCATTCTGATGCATCCACTTGCAGACAAATAGATCCATGAACGTCTTTGTTTTCCTCATCAGGATCAAAGCTGGATAAGCTAGTGGGAGAGAGTGTAGATGAGGAGTTCTCAGTGACACGGGTTTATCTTGGTTAAAAGCAACATAATCATAATTAAAAAAAAAAAAAAACTGGGAACACTTTGATAATAGATCAAAAGATGAACTTGAAACTTCCCTAAAGGAAATTATATACATGCAATGGAAATGTAAAAAACTTTACAAGTAGCAACCAATTATCCTAAAGTAAGGTCTTTCTATAAATCACATCAGAAGCATATCTGGGTGCACTTTGCATCTACTTTTCATTCTTGTTTGCCCACATTTAACCCACAGACAAAAAAGGACAAACTAAGTTGGCTGATTTTGATGCAGAACAAAACTACACACAATGACCTTTTTAAAATATCAGAATATTGTTGTTATCCCCTTGTTTTTTGTGCTGTTTAACATTTAAAAGATCATTCATTTGCTTGCAATATCATAATGTATTCTTTGGTATATTAAATATGGAAACATTTGCATTTTCAAATAGAGAGAAAATATTTTGTCTCCTCTGTCATCAGTAGTGTGCATGCGTTTTATTGAAGAGCCTCAAATCTGCAGAGAAAACTTTGACTTGTGAAAATTGCAACTAACGCAATGTCCTGCAGGTGGCAGTGCAGTCCTTGTGGAATATGAGGCTGGCTGTGTTCGTGAAGCCAGAGCATGAGGGTCGGATCAGTCATGTGAACACAGCCAGTGTGAAGACAGGCCTGGGGAACACACTGGGTAAGGATTACTACATTATGTCATAAAGCAAATGTCATGACCGACTGGAAAAAATACTAACACTTAATTAATTAATTAAATTACTTTAACTTATTTTGTTGTAAATAAATATGCTGTTATTTCAGGAAACAAGGGGGCCGTGGGGGTCTCCTTCTTCTTTGGTGGTACATCCTTCGGGTTTGTTAACTGTCACCTGACCTCTGGAAGTGACAAAGTTCTGAGGTGCATTTATTTGTTTGAAAAGCACATCCTGTAATTCTGTTTTTATTCTCTTTGAAAGCAGCTTCACATCTGTCCTGATGTATGTTCAATGCACAGGAGGAACCAGAACTACGTGGACATTCTTAGGCTGCTTTCTCTGGGGGACAAACACCTCTCTGCCTTTGACATCAGCCTGCAGTTTACCCATCTCTTCTGGTGTGGTGACCTCAACTACAGGCTCGACTTGGACGTACAGGTCAGATGATTCTAACTTTGGATTTTGCTTCCTTAAATATGAAAGGAAGGTTTTATCTGTGTGTTTGTCACCACGTCCAGGACATCCTGAAACATGTCTCCAGGAGGGAATTCGAGGAGCTGGCTTGTGCAGACCAGCTAACTCAAGAGAGACACAAGAGGAAGGCTTTTCTCAATTTCAGTTAGTTTCAAATGAAACACTAAATAAAAATATGTTTTTTGCATTTCTTTTTGATCTAAATTGTTGTTTTTCAATCTAAATTTTGTCTCTTTTCTTCTTCTTCATGGTCAAGAGGAAGAAAAGATTACATTTCCACCCACTTACCGCTATGAAAGGGGCTCTCGAGGCTGCTATCTATGGCAGAAATACAAGACATCTGGAGTGAGTCTTTTTTTACACAAAAGCACCTTGGTGTACTGAACTATTCTTGCTGGCAGTAAAGAGTTTTATAAATACTGCTATGTCTGAACAACTGCCAAACACTTTGGAAAAAATGAAGTTTCCCTGCAGCAAAGTTTTTATTCACATTAGAGAGGATTTTAAAGGTCATCCAGTCTGGTGGCAGTTTGTAAAGACGATATCCTTCATCTAAAAGTTGATCCTAAATTTCCTTTCTGTGACAGTTTACGTGCTTTTTATTGTGTGTTTTTTTTTCTGCAAGAGTGAAATGACTGTAGACTGTAGAAGCAAAGAAGCCATTTAAGGTTTAACCACAGTTTGACTCTCTGGCACTGGAAAGGGTTAAAAAACACCCACTGACTTAACCATCTCAGATCATGTTATGGTCAGAGCCAAAGGTGTCCACACACTGTGGTCAAGCAGCTTTCATCACAGGATGTGACCTCAACATAACAAAATAGCTGCAGTTTAAAAAAAAAAAGTACATTTCTTTCAAGAAAAATGTCTGATTTCTCTCTTGCAAAAAGAAAAATAATCTCACCAAGGATTTTTTTTAATAGCAAAATAATCTTGATTTAATATCTAAGTAACTATAAATGTCTTCTTGAAATGAGAGTTTTTACTAAGGCCATTTTTCTTCCCCTGTTGGCATTTTTTTTTTGCTTATTTAAAGATTTTTCCAATTAGTTGACTCATTTCTAGCTGTTTTTGCAGTGCAACCAACAGTTATTTATTAATTTATTGTTCATGCCATTTTACAAAAAAGAAAAAAAACAATGTACAATAGCATTAACCCCTCTTTTAGGTTCTGAACAATTGCAACAGTAGAAGGAAAATATTTCTTATGCAATCGTTTCCTTTGAAACATGCACAAAAAACACAAGAACTATCCAGAAGCACTCTCCCATCCCTCCCCAACCCATTTTAGTCTCTTATTTGGTTCAGATTATTCTCCCTGGTTCTATTTGTCTAATATTATGTTTCTAATATTATGTTTTTAATCATATTCACTGATTTGTTTGAATGTTATGTCTTGTGAATTCCACAGCTTTTCTGCATCTGTCTCAGTCGTATTTTTTCCATTACTGTCTTCTTCTCAAATCTGATTGAATAAAATTAGGCAAAATTTTTAACTTAGCTTTTAACACAAACAATAAGATTTTCAAATCCCCAAATTTTAGAAGCTGTGACAAAAATAAACCACGTATACGTCACAAATCAACAGTAGAATTTGCACAGATTTGTAAAGTTGCTTCATTCTCTGCCAAACATTGTGCAAATGAAACCAGCTAAGAGGCTCGGCCTGTGACGTAAGAATCGGTCCGGCTGAATAAACTGATGGAGGACACGTTTCCACCGTCCTTCCCTAAAAATCTCACTTCCATTCATGAAAAAGGAGCCACAAGAGCAGCAGTGGCTCTGAATTGACTGTAACTGAAGTTTAAATAAACTGTAAACATATTATGTGTCATTGCTAGCTGATCAGCTAATTATTCTGCTAAACCTCCTCTGAATTACTCAAGCATTCACTTCTAAAGATCATTGCAGGGATTTTCACAGCAGCTGCTCTGACCAATAAAAGCAGGTTAAAAATAATCTTGTTTAAAATATAAATATCAGATTTAAAATTAATCAAAACATATTTCCCATACAAATAATTTATGATTTGTTTGAAATTCATCCTTTTCCAAAGATGGGAGAAATCTATAAAAGATGTTACGGTAAAATCTGTTTCTGTAGGTGCGAGTCAATGTTCCATCATGGTGTGACAGGATTCTGTGGAAGTCCTACCCGGAGACACACATCGTCTGTTCTGCATATGGTGAGTTCTGGAGAAAATAAAAAGTATTTTACAAAAGTGAATGGTTGAGGCAAAGTAAATGTGGACAGGAAATATTTGGAAGATTGGATCTGACTGAACTGACTCTGATGTTTTTAAGGCTAAATGATCATTTCTAGCTCTAAATAACACAGAGAACTCGTACATTTCATGCTTTTTCATTCCTCAGGTTGCACAGATGACGTTTTTACAAGCGATCACTCACCTGTTTTCGCCACATTCCAAGTAGGAGTGACATCCCAGTCCAATTCCAAAAGAGGTCTTATTAATGTTGCTCATCTTTAGACATAAACAGGAGGATTACAGCTCAGCTCTCTTGTTAAACTGAGCAGGATTTGGTATTTTCAAACAGATTCCAGTCTGGAGAGGGCCTGGATTGAGCTTGAAGGCATTGAGGCCATCGTGAAGACGGCAAGCAAGGCAAAGTTCTTCATTGAGTTCTACTCCTCTTGTCTTGAAGGTATGATCGCGTGTGTAAAAAAAATAATAAATAAATATTTGGAAGCATGAGATCAGATGAAGAGCATGAATGAACCTGCTTTGCTTTCAGAGATGTGCTGCTCCAGTGAAAATGACTCCCAGAGCTGCTATGTTCCCGGGTTCCTCAAACTGAGCTGGTCCTTCAAGCAGCTGCCAAAGGTTTGCCGTAAAAAGAATTGAAGTCTTCGGTCCAAATCTGAACTCTTCCCTTCTCCCTTCCCCTTCATTTAGCCCTCCAAACTGAGAGTTGTGAAAAAATAGTGTCTCATAATTCGGTCGTCACTTTCATTCGATGAGGTCACCAATAATCGCCGGTCTGCTAGTGGGTTAAATTTTAAAAATACATTTTTTGGACAGGACTTGCACTTAAACTACCCCTTCAAATGGAGGGGAAGGGAGAAGGGAAGAATTCGGATTGGTCCTTGTTTGATGTCTTGTTTTTGTTGACACGGTGATTGCTTTTTGTCTATCGCAGCTTCTTCCTCTTATGTCAGACATGGAGCATCTGCAGGACCAGCACCTTCTGTTGTCGGTGAAATCCTGTGATGGCTTTGAGTCCTATGGTTGGTCACGTTTTTTTCCTTTTTTTCTCACTATTCCTGAGAGGAAAATACGCTTTCACTTTAATTGCTACACGGTTATTCTTCAATTTTTTTTGGCACAGGGGAGTGTTGTGTGGCTCTACACTCACTGACAGGTGCCTCGGAGAAATTTGAGACGTTCTTGAGTCACAGAGGCGAGGAAATGGGCTCTATAAGAGGACGGGTCAGAGTTCACGTGCCCAAAGACAGAAGAGCAACGCGGCAGAAGATCTACGGTGGGTTGGCCTGAAACCGTTCTCTTCTATTTCTTTCCAGTGCTTCTTGCATTGCTTGTCCTATCATTTCCAATTAAGTCTTCATCTCTTCAGTGACTGGAGTCTTCCTCTTTTGCTTACTCTGTCTGCTTCCTCAATGCCCCCTGACTTTGTTTCATATTTGCTGAGATCTATCAACTGCTTCCTCTTTTGGCTCCTGCTTGGCCGATCCTGAGCAGATGCATCCTGAGACACTCAAACAGGACAGTTGGCTGTTATGCCACCAGGTCAGACACCACACACACAAACCCATATTCAGCTCTTAAAAATGGGTGAGAACCTTTGGCTGACATGACACACACAGCATTTGAAGAAGTCTTACTTGTTACGAAATTAGATTTTCAATTCCTGTAATCTGACTTTTTCAGAATTGTTCTGTTTTGAAAAGGATGACAAGAGTCCGGGGCGGGGCCGCATGTCCCCTGCAGCAACTCGGATCACAGGAAGTCGGTGAGCGCCCTGCAATGTTGGTTGTCAGCCTTATTTTGTGTTGAATTCAAAGCTTTCAATAACTCTTTAAAGTCCCACTCTGACCATGTTAAAATTGTTCCCAGTGGTCTTTTAATCATGGTTATGCTGTTTATAGCAACAAGAAAAAATTGTGATGTTTTTAAAGACAGTTTCTGCAGATTGAGAGAAGTTCAATAGTAATTCACCTCTGAGTTGTGAGTAGGGCTGTTGGCACAGTGTAAGCTTACCCGCACTTCCCATCATCCCTTTGTTTACACTCACACTAGCTTACAGCCCCTCACAACCCCAACCTAATACTGGTATAAAAAATGGCGAGCAATACTGGACCCGTACAGACAATGAAAACAAAGACGTTCATGGATCTTTTGACTACAAGTGAATGCATCAGAATAAGGGGAATGGGGAGTTTTTGGCCTGCCAATTGTAGTTTCTACACCCCAACCACAAGCTTTTTTTAAACTGCATTTTTGATTCACAATGATTTGAATAAGGAAATATTCAGAAACACAATTGTAATCTCAACTTTATTTATAAATGTCCTCCATTGTGAGAAAAAGGCTCCAAGAACATGTTAAAAACACCTAAACACAATTTACCTCGGAGTGGGTCTTTAAAAGAACTTTTAGAACTTTTTGTCTTCTTAGGACAATCCAACATCATCAATGTTCAGCTATACACTGTATTACCAAAAGTATTGGCTCACCTGCCTTGACCCACACATGAACTGAATTACCATCCCATTCCTAACCCAGATAGTTCAATATGATGTGGGTCCACCTTTTACAGCTATTCCAGCTTCAACTCTTCTAGGAAGGCTGTCCACAGGAGTGTGTTTCTAGGAATATTCTTCCAAAAGCACATTGGTCAGGTCACACACAGGATGTAGGTGGAGAAAGTCTGACTCTCAGTCTCTGATCTAATTCATCTCAAAGGTGTTCTAGGGGGTTCAGGTCAGGACTCTGTGCAGGCCAGTCCAGTTCATCCACACCAGACTCTGTCCTCCATGTCTTTATGGACCTTGCTTTGTGCACAGTCATGTTGGAAGAGGAAGGGACCGCTCCAAACTAATCCCACAAGGTTGGGATCATGGAATTGTCCAAAATGTTTCGGTTTCCTGAAGCATTCAAAGTTCCTTTCACTGGAACAAATGGGCCTGTAAAACAAGCCCACACCATCATTCCTCCTCCACCAATGGAGTCTGAAATGTCCCATTCTCCTGGAAACCTCCAAATTCAGACTGCTCCATCAGATTTCCAGATGGAAAAGCCTGATTCGTCCCTCCAGAGAAGACATCTCCACTGCTCCAGAGTTCAGTGGCGGCGTCCTTACACCACTGCATTCAATACTTTGCATTGCACTTGTGTGGTTTGGATGCAGCTGCTCGGCCATAGAAACCCATTCCATGAAGCTCTCTACATACTGTACTTGGGCTAATCTGAAGGTCACATGAAGGTTGGAGCCCTGCAGCAATAGACTGTGCAGAACGTCAGCGACCTCTTTGATCTTTGCTCTTCAGCACCCTCTGACCCCTCTTTGTTAGTTTAAGTGGTCTATAACTTGGTGGCTGAGCTGCTGTTGTTCTCAAACTCGTCCATGTTATTATGATAGAGCTGACAATTGACTGTGGAATATTTAGGAGATTTCACCACTGGATTTGTTGCACAGGTGGCATCCTATGACAGTTCCTCACTAGAATTCACTGATCTCTTGACAGAGAAATATTCTTTCATAGATGTTATACACCTGTGTCCAGAACAAGTGATTAGAAACCTGATTCTGATCATTTGGATGGGTGAGCTGGTACTTTTGGTAATAAAGTGTGTTTTGTTTTGGAGATGTAATTCCCATTTTGCAATACTTTGCTTGTTTTCTTTGAAAGATAGCAGAAGCTGCATTAAGCTTCACTTCTGTTTTTTTTTTTTTGTCATTTTTAAAATTAAATTCTCCCTGAGTGTCTTTTCGATTTCAGTAAGGGCACGAAAAGTTTTTATGTTTTTGTTCTTACACATTTGATTAAATTGATAAACATTTTAAATTGTCCAAATGAGTCTTAATGAGTGTTTTTTTTATGGGTTAATATTTTTTAGTGGTATTTTTCTTGGAACCATATCAAAATTTTACCAAGAACCTTTTATTTGAACACTACATGTCCTTATAAGGACACATTTATGTTTTTAAAATTAAGTTTGAAATTATGGATGAAGACCATATGTAAAGTCTTTTAAAAATATTTTCTGCAGTTTTAATATTCAGTTTCACAGCTTTTCTATCGCTGCAGGTCTTCAGGTGTTACTCCTAAAGTCATGTCAAGCAGCTTCACCAACCCGGCGTATTTCCTCTTTGAGGGGGTGTCAGTGCCACGCAGAGTGGAAGAAGCCCTCTCCTCGAGAAAAGATCCTCAGGTGATCTGGTCTGGCTCTGAAGCCCTCCAGCTCCCAAAGATCTCTGAGCGTCAGGGCTTTGACCGGAGACCCTGTCGCAGATCCGACTTCACAGAAATAGAAATTCCAGCCGTCCTGCCCCAGTGCTCTCTAACCAGTGACTTTCCTGCATCCCAAACCAGTTCTTCATATCAGCTTTTTCCAGCTCAAAGCCCGTCTCCAATACCTCCATCCTCAAATAACCTCCTCTCACAGCCCCAGGAGCAGACCTCACAACCCAGAGAAAAGTCTCAAGGAAAACTTCTGATTGCTCAGGACTGTACAACGCCTGACAGCCCCAGTAGTACGTACATGAACCACCCCGCAATCATCAGGCAGAAAAACAGACGGGATCCCCACCAGAATCATCTAACTAGAAACAACGTCACCCAAGCGGTAAAGCCACCACCCGCTCTCCCCTACACCCAGACTCACGTACAAAAGTCTCACTTTTCTTCTGCCTGGCAAGCATCTTCTCAGCAACCCCATGGACCCTCTGGACCCACAGGGGACAACTCGCTCACTGCTTTGCAAATGGCAAAGTCTCTCAGTGAAGTGAGCTTCTTTCCATCAGAGCAGGGGAGTCCATCCTTCCTCAACAAGAGAGACAATTCCAGAAACGGCCCTTTCAAGCATGGAGACCAGTGCTACAGCTGGGAGAAAGAGGTATGGCCTGGTTCCTAGTGACTCGCATCAAAGTTAGTATCAACATCGGTACAACAAATGTGTCTTCATGTGGTTACAGGTGTCGGTGCTCAGAGGTGCACCAGAAACTGTGAGGGAACTTCTCTGTAGTCTGGGCCTTCAGACGTACACGTATGGACTTAGTATGAATGGTTGGGATGATCTGGACTATTTCAGGTGAGATGTTTTAGTTTAAAATGAACAAATGTTTTCATGTACTCATTATAGATTTCAATCCATCTGAGTTTGAAAATTTGATTTTCCTCAAAGCAAACAAATATTCAGTTTATTCAAGAATCAATAATAGCAATTAAAGTAGTTTCAGTTTTTGGTTATTAATTAATTATTGAATTTATTTTATGTTAGTTAAATTCATTGAAGGTAATGCGTTGTTTTCATGAGGTGTAAACTTCCAGGAACAGGTGGGGTGCTCATATTTTCATGGCTAATTGAACAGGAGGAATGGTGTCGCTTGTCAAACGAGTTTCCGTGTGCTCATGGGAATGTATGCTCAGTTTAGAGGATTTCTATACCTCACCTCAGTGTGCAGATGCAGACAATTCTAAAGAAATTAGAAAAATGTAAGTTTAACAGCACCACAAGTATATATTTAAAGAAACAAAAAAGCTGTAATAAAATATCAAAGCCACTTGGGAGAAAAGTAAACAAACAAGAAAAATAATAAATATAGAAATATAAACAACACAAAAATATATTGCCGTTGCTGCAAATATGTGGCTCTTTAATGAGGGACACAGACAGTGTTGCCAGATTGGATTACTGATATTGGGCTGTCCAATCTGGCAACACTCCAACATGGAGTTAG
This sequence comes from Oryzias melastigma, assembly GCF_002922805.2. Lineage (NCBI taxonomy): Eukaryota > Metazoa > Chordata > Actinopteri > Beloniformes > Adrianichthyidae > Oryzias > Oryzias melastigma. The sequence goes on along the minus strand of NC_050521.1, from coordinate 10,655,613 downwards.
ACGGTGCACTTGCATGAACTTCTTAAACAAATTCAAGCTCTTTATAGCATGTTTTAAAGAAAAATTGCATCGAAAGTATCGATCCCATCGTGGTTGTAGCGATACTTCACCTTGGTATCGATACTATTGATCCTCAGATTAAGACGCCAACTCCTAGTGGTAAAAATATCTACACATTAAGGCTCCAGTCAGTGTGAAAGTTGATCCTTGAGTCATGCCATCCACTATGACATTGAGCTTTCTATTTCTCTTCCACAGTGGCATCACTGAGGAGGATCTCTGTGCTGCCGGAGTATCAAATCCATCGCACCGACGCCGGATCCTGGAGAATCTGCCCAGGAATTGGAACTGACAAAGAGATCATAGCGTTTATGTTGTCAAAAAACTGGAAGAATTTTCATGACTCGTGACAGCAGATGTTCCTGCACCATGTTCCTGCTATGTTTGCATAGTTCTGTCAGCAAGCCGTTCTCTGCAGCTTAATCCCAGAGGAAACAATGAAGAAGCAAACTGCACATTGTGGCTTTTCATCTAATTTGATGATCGGGGAACGGATGATTTGAATGGAAAAACTTTATGTGTCTGTTTGCTTAAGCATAAAGAATGAATATTGTAAATATTTAGACACTGCTCATATTGTCTCCAAGTAGACTTTAATTACTAAGACATATCACTTCAGTTTTCAAGCTTTACTTACTGCTGTTTGCTTCTTCTTCAATGCTCCTGCTTAATAAGCCCTCTATGAAAAAAAAAAAATATAACTCTTCCTTTTCTCTGCAAGGAAAATGTTATGCTAAGATCTGCACCATGGCAGATTTGTACTGACTAAGACTTCCTGCCATGTTACTTAAGCAGTAGATCTGTTTGCTGTCTGTGTTTGATGCTTTTAAGGCAGATAAAGCAGCACTTGACAGTCTCCAGGCAAACACAAGTGTCACTCTGCAGACAGAGTCCAGCTCTAACATTTACATCTGTCTTATTTTAGGGCACCAACCCTGCTACAACTTGATCTCTGTTCCATTTCTAGCCTTTTTTTATGTAAACTACTTAAAGGTGGTTGTTGCAAAAAAGGGACAGTAAAATAAAAGTTCCTTTTTTCCCTGAGAGCTTCAAAATTAATGGTGTCACATTGTTGTAACAGATAATGACTTTGGGTGATTTTGCAGAAGCAAATGTTAAAGAATTATTTTACATCCTTCATTCATGTACCTACTAAAGAAAATAATATATTGGCTAAAATCAACACAAATATGTTTGATAGTCTTTGCCATGAATGTTTTCTAACATCTAAAATCCACACATGAACATTTCAGGAGTTTTGTTGAGATGAACATCTAAAACTAACGATCCACAGAAGCAACAGCTGCTAAAGCAGTCAGCAAATGTGCTCGTTTGTCAGTTAATTGTAGGAATTTAATTTCAGCAAACATCAAAGCACATATGTGCTCAAGGCGGAGAGTGTCGTAACTGGTTCTTTACAGACCGGATTGCAGCGAGGTTTCACTTTGACAGGGAACTTCGTTCATGTGTCAGGATCAGTCTCATGCAAGGGCTGGAGTGTTATACAAGCAAGCATTACCTTGTGTATTTCAGCAACAGAGATAATCGTGTTGTAGGTTTTCAGCTCTGTGGTTAGATTTATTATCAGTGACACAAGTACTTGTGTCAGATCCCATCGTTTTAAATATATTTGACTCAAATTCTTTCAATTGACAGATTAAAGTCATGTTTGCATCTCTGGACTGACATTATGAATACTTTTTAATAACTGCTGGATTTGTTTGTTCTTTTTTTGGCCTTTCAAAAAACGCCCAATGATACCAAATCCAGCCACAAAAGTGAAATTTGATTTCCAGTAATAACAAGTAAAAACCAGAAGAAAATGTCTAATCACCCATCATCTGTTTCCTTCTACATAAAAAATAAATAAATAAATAAAATCTGGAATTTCCATTGATGATAATACCTAAACAAGTTGACTTCCAAATTCAGGCTGTCAACTCCAAAGAGTGGCTGAAAAAAGTACAAAAGTAGCTTGTAAACTGCCAGAAATAAATAAAAAAAGGTAAAGTTATCTAATACTGAAAGACGGTGTACATTTCACCATTACACAACAAGGCAGCATAAACTAGATTAACAGTTTAAAGCTGTTATGTGCAATCAAGGTTGATTAAGTCTTAAAAGTTGTTCCAACAGGCGTTACAACTTTTCTCTGTGACGTACAGCTTTTTTCTGTCAGCATCAAAGCAGAGACTGTGGTGCCAAATCCTTCTGAGCTTTAGCTAAAGTGGAGTGTTGCTTCAAAAACAGCACCAAAAAAAGAAAAGGCAGCCAACAACAGAAGATCAAACAACAGAACATACAAAACTGGAACACAGACAATGGAAAGAAAGTTAAAGTGACTGTGAGTTTCTATTAGCATCTGAATGTGTCCCAAATTGTCCCAAAGTCACGACTCAATCAGATGACCCAAATAACAAATGTTTTAAATTATTTAACATAAACTAATAAACACTACACAACATGATTGGCAGATTTTGTTGTCCCAAAGTTTAGAGAACTTTCACTTCTGTTTATACTCATCAGTTTTGGTTTTGTTGTGCTTTTTTTTTTTTGGTTTTATTTTGTAATCTCATCCGTGAACACAAACTTCTGATGAAAAAGGTTGAACTTCCAACTTAATGGGTAGCTGACTGCCAAACCTCACTGTGGTTTGTGCTTCGAGCATTCAGTAGTTACTCATTAAAGTAAAGCACTTGTCTGCCGGCTGCAGGTTTGTGTCATTGACCACAAAGTCGTTGCTTCTCTCACACCAATGACATCACAATCTGTGGTTCAGGACAACTGCAGTCAGGCACAAAAAAAAAAAAATCCCAGAAAAAAAGTGAGCTAAAGAAATTTGCTCTGTCAATTGAGGAAAATAAGATAAGGTTTTTTGCTGTTATCGTGATCTGAGGAAAGACCACAACATTTATGGGCTCATGTTGAGTTTAAACTTCAAGTTTTTGCAGAGATGGGAAGCATCTGTGACACAGCTGTGCATTGGAGGTAGTAGTTTCACTGCACTGTTTGCTTCAAATCATAGGAAGGATTAATTATTCAAAAAGCCCTTGGCTAAAAAGGTCAAACATATATAAACAGTTGCTCAAGACAAGAACAAAACAACAATAAAGAGGAGCGACCATGACTCCACCAACACTGTTTTATGGTCCACTAACCAGCAGAGTTTTACCTTCAGAGCACGAGAATTGGCCTGTAAAAGTATGTATTGCTTTAGTGTGTTTCCATGAGGCCTTCTGCATGAAATATTAACCTCTCTAAAATGAATGTTTCTATCTCATGGGCATTTTAAATTAGAGCTGTTTATGAAGTACCCCTCCGATCACCTTGTGTAAAAGCATTCTTTTAATTATGATTATGCTATTTTTAGCCTAAATAAATAAATAAATAAAATCAATGTCATTTTCTAGACCAGGAGTCTGCAACCTTTAACACTAAAAGAGCCTTTTGGACCCGTTTTTGCTGACCAAAACCCAACGAGAGCCACAAAATTCAACTCCACCATTTAGAAAAAACACATTTTGTGACCATCAAGACATTCATTTATAAAATGTTGCATTGAAATAAGCAATGACTAAATTTTAATGCTTTTCTGTTTAATTTAACTTTTCATTTTGACAACACTACATACCAGTTCTTTTCAAAATAAAAGAACAAATTAAATCCATCAGCTGCATCAGATTTACTTCAGTTAAAATGCACAAAAAATACGTTTTCATTATGAATTTAGTGTGTCTTCATCCTTTTCCTATCAAATATGAACATGAAAATATTGGATGGAAATAAATAAAAAAAATGTATTAGTATATGGCGATCCTATACATTAAGAACTTAATTGTGCAGCAGAAAATCAGAAGGAGCTTTATATTTATTCGAAAACTGACAAAAACAAAAAAAACTTTTAATTTCCTTTTTGTGTATTTTGGAGGAGTGCTACAGAACATAAGGCCTCTTGATGTAGAGTAATGTCTGTCGTAGTACAAAAAATGTTATTTTATAATTTTAAGACCTCACATTTAACAAATAAACCCAATTATAAAAATCGTTTGCCTTTTTCCTTGAAGCTAAAAGAGCCACATGTGGCTCCGGAGTCTCAGGTTGCTGACCCCTGTTCGAGAACATATTTTCTACAGAGCGGCAAGGATTTATCAGAAATTCACCTCTGAGTTGAGGGCAGTACTGTTGGCACAGTGTAAGGCAGCACTCGTTTCCTATTAGCCCTTTGTCTACACTCTCTCCCGCTAGCTTACAGCCCCTCACAACCTTTCCAGGTGACAAGCTGACGCATGTTTTCAGTTCTCTTGATCAATTGTAGCATTTACGCCACAAGTGCATTCTTTTTAAACCGCAATTTTTTATCCACTCCTGATTCACAACAATTTGAATAAAGTCATATTTGAAAAATGCAATTTTAGTCTAAATTTTCTTTATATGTGTCCTCTATCATGAGAAAAACACAACATGTTAAAAACAGCAAAGGAACAATTTGTATCATAATGGGTTATTTAAGTGTAAACAGTGCAGTCTGATAATCCCATTAGTGTCAAACTCCATCGCACAGGGCGCCAAAATCCAAAAAACGCTTTGGGCCGCGGGCCGAACAGGATACACATTTATCTAACACATAAAAAACCTACATTTTTAAGACTTTTAAACTTAAACCTTAAATAACTTTCAATATTTTCTCTCCATGATAATATATTCTGTCAAATTATACAAGTTAGAAATAAACCTAATGTGAAAAGTAAATAAATACTTGTATTTCATTTTATGTAAAAATTTAACTTATAAATTTCCCAAAAGATTTCAAAGATGTCAAAAATTAAATATTATATTGATAATCACCTATTCTGACAACACTGGCGTTCAGCAAGGCAGCTGACGCACTGTATGATGGGATTTGTAGTGATGGTCACAGACACTTTGGGCCTGCTGTCAGATCTGCCAGAGCAAAGAATTGTGGGATATCGTTCCTTTTGCCTGATCAGGTTTTAATTGTTGGTTTTGTTAATGTGTTTTATTGTCTGTCTGTTTTACTCTGTTTTGTCCTGAGTTATTTTATCTAATTATGTTATCTTTGACACATGGAGCTTTTCTTAAAATTAAGATCAGAGTCTGTTGTCAAAATTATATTTGAATGTGAGCTCCACCTAGTTAATAAAGTTGGAAAATCCGTTTTTTTTTTATTGTTCAATTGGAAATTTAACTTTTTTTTCAAAATCAATAACAAGGTAGCAATAAATTCTTTGCAATGAAAAGTATTTTGCAATGGAATATTTTAGGAATAAACAACTTCCAAATGTGCATTTGTATTTTTTTTATAAAGAGGGGCAATTGGAGAGTGTAGAGAAAAAGTGAGCTTCCAAAATACTGAATGAGTCAACAACATTTTTGAAATTCTTTCCCAGGAGACGTCACACCCCAAACCACGGTCCTGATCATCTTCAACACGTGAGATACCATGTTGTTGCTGATAAAAATACCCCCACTTTTGACAACCAGCTCACTCACTCTCACCACTGACTTAAGCATTTCATTATCACAGGCCACCATGACTGAATCCTGATGTTTTCTTCAATCAGGAATAGTCATGTGGACCTGCTTCAGGCTTGTCTGTGTTTTGGTATCAGCTGCACTAAGTCCTCCAAACACATGCCAGGAAAGATCTAAACAAGAGCTATTACTGGTCCTTGTATACAGTCTTTCTTCATGCCTCTCCAGTACTTCATCTCATTTGGTGAATCAGAAGCTCCACTGTGCCCATCTTGACTGGCTCCTTTCTCCTGCACATAAAAGCTTTATCAAAACGTTAGACTTTAGGGTGAAGCAAACTCTCCTTATCTAAAGGTTGATCAGGCTTTGCTTGTTTGGTTCAGAGATCAGATCTTTTTTTTTCATTATTGATATTAAAGTAGACTGTCCAAATTCATTAAATAGTTTGAACATTGTTGTACATTAGAGGCTCTTCTCTTCAATGTCGTTTGGTTCTGTTCTAGGCATGTTTTTAATGACGCTTTGTAACCAAACTTGTCAACAGTCTAAACAGTTTGTTGTTTTTAAAATGCACATAATCATCTCTGTATGTCACTCAAAGTTGAATCTTTAGTTACTTATTAAAAAAAAAACTGGTGTTCACTCAGTTTATTGTCAAGCCCATCCTCCCTTTTATTTCTTTATGGGTAGACTTTATAATTCCACATACTGTCATGTGAATCTTCTGCGTGACCGAAGATCACAGCAATTATGTTCAAGTGAATTTCACACTATTTATTGCAATACTCCAGATAAATAAGAAACAAATCAAAGTAGTTGTTTTTAATGGGAAAAGTCCAGACAAAATAAAGAAATAAACAATAATTTTGGATTTCAATATTCATTTACTTAACTAAACAAATATAGAAAAGTTAGCAGTTATTTTTGTTGATGGTTTTACATTTTTAATCAGCCGGAGTTGAAGTGTGAGTGATTCTATAAGTAAATAACGACTGAAAGGGTTTCATTGGCCGATGCTGAGAATGTTTTACCTGACGGTGTTAGTTTTTTTTTTTTTTTTTTCCAGAGTTAAAACAAGGAATTTGTAAATTACAAAAGCTTGAAAAACTGAAAGCATGAAAGATCATGATCTGATTTACAACAACAGCTGGATCAAAGTCTGTTTTTCTTTCAGATAAAGGTAAGATTAACATTGGGCCATTTCATTTTTGTTAATCCTTTTATGATTTATTTGAGTTAGTTTTTCAATATGAGGAAAACAGCAGGTTAACCTTAACCTGGTTACGGTAACTTTTTCTTTTTTTTCACCATATCATTGAATAAACATCAATAATCTGATGCTATGACTGCACCGTCTCTCGTCAGCTCATCTATGAGCTCAATTAACTTGAACACTATTTGCATTGGACCACTCTTTGCTGTCTGCCCATCCCTTTGTGCCTTTTTTTAATTTCCCGTACATAACATGCCAATGAAAGTTGTGTTGTTGGTGTTTTTAACATGTTCTTGGGGCATATTTCTCATGATGGAGGACGTATATAAAGATAACTGAGATTAAAATTGTGTTTTCAGAGTATTTCTTGATTCCAATTGTGCTGAACCTTTTTAGTTGACACTTTTACCTCACAGTGAGAAGGCCCTGGTTCAAATCCCAGCTGGGACCTTTCCGTGTGGCGTTTGCATGATCTGGATGGATGGACATTTGTGGCTATAGATTTATCAGTCAGAGGATTTATTTTATACTGCGTTGTGTTGTTTGATCATAAAATTGGTCATAACTAACCTTCAAAGTATCTACCTTATTACTAATATTCTTTAGAAAAGTTATGATGGGGTCTGCTACTGGCTGCTGGCTTGGAGGAGCCTGTGCGTTACCAGGGCCTCTTCTGGCCTGGAACCCAAAAGTAAGCCTCCAGGTGCATCCCAACCTCTCTGTTCAGGTGAAAGCACACCTGGGACAAAGCTTGTTTATCCATTACGGTCTTGTTACTGGTGGGTTGGTGGTAATGACTGCTTTTTAAACATGCTTAGAGAGGGTACGATCTAGACCAGGGGTCTGCAACCTTTAACACTAAAAGACCCATTTGGTCTAGTTTCTTACAGTCCAGAACCCAATGAAAGCTAAAAACTCTTAATTTATCGTTAGCAATCGTTTTTTTTCCTTTTACTTTCAGATATAAACAACATTTTGGTAGAATCTATTTGTTACAAAAAAAAAAAAAACACAAAACATTTAGCATAAACTGAGTTTTTTATTTCTCTGAGATGTAAGGCACAAAAGGCGGTTACTGTACTGTTACTGACTATAAGGTACTGATAAGTGTCTGTGGCACATAGATTGTTGGGAAAACAGTGAAATTAAATGTGTATTATGTTAAAAACTGTTTTAATGAGCCTACATTGACTTCAATAAGTCACCGTGTCTCATTGTTCTGTTTACATTCCGTAATTCCTAGCTAAGGTGGCCATTTTAGTCCAGTTAAATGGCGTATAGTTGTTCCGCTCCGAGCGCAGAGTCTATTCAGTCCGATTAGAAATGACCAGACACCACCTGGAAAGATTCATCTGAGAGCGGTTTCTGGTTCTGGACCAGAGCTTGTGTGAATTCAGAGATAAATTTTGTTCTGCATTATCAGGAGAAAACAAACTCTGTTTCAGTATTAGCAAACCAAATGTGTCCATTCTGAACTCACCCTGTGGTAAAGAAAGGACTAACTTTTAATGGATTATTTTGACTCAGAGAAATAAATAAATTGGGTTAAGATGAAACCATAACAACAACTGCTCCATTAAAGTAACCCAAGCTGTGGCTGCAGAATGAGTGTTTTAGGAGTGTGCACTTTTGCACTTCTCTGCAGACGCGCAGCTGTGTGCGTGAGCTGCCATGCTGTTAATCCGTTTTATGGCAATGCTGGCAGAAGACAGAGGCCTCACAAAAGGGGCGTCACCTTTGACGCGCTCTGGGAGTCACTTTTACGCTTGCTGTGCATTCAGTCCAGTTGGAAGAATCAAGGCGGGTCTGTTGGAGCTCAACTTTTTTTTCTCTTCTGTCGTCCCTGACTTCTGACGGGAGTTGTGCACGTGACCCCCTCACACTGGCCGTGACGGGGAGGTGAGTTTGTGGGGGTAGTTAAGGCGGCGGAATGTCTCCCCTCTCTCAGCCTCCCTCTCTCCCGTGCCTGCTGCGCACCGCGCGCTCGCTTCTGAAGGCGCAGAGAGGACCAACTCCACTTCCTTCATCTAAACCTCGACGAGGCGCGCTCTAAAGGGAGACTTTGAGCTGAAGGAGCAGCAACGAGACGTCGGAGGTAAAAAGGAACAACTTTTACGCGTCGAGTTCAAGAAGCGAAACCACTTGTGGATCAGAAGTGAGCAGCACTGCAGTAGGTGAGTCCTGCTGTTCGAGTCCTGTTCTCATGACAGAAATACTTTGAAAAACATACGTGCGTGATTTTCTTGGTATAAAACTGTAATTCAGCAACTTGCAAACAAATAATATTTATTTAATAGTAATGTTTCTGCATGTTAGTGACTGAAAAAAGTGAGTAAAAAGTTTTTTTTAAGTTTTTTTTAAACTTTAAAGTCCAACTGTTAATGCAAAAGTGGAAGTATTTTATATCAAATGTGATTAGGCTACTATTAATAAGAGGGATGATACAAATCATTTCAAAAATAAATTAAGCAGCACATGCTAAAAAAATAGCTGTAAACGCTAAAACACATTTTTGTTTATTTTCATATTTGGATTTTCGCAGAAAACTTTTGGAGAAAATGAGAACAATGTTTTCTAACAAGCCTGATTACGTCTTTTTATTTTAGAGAATGTATAAGATGCCGAGAAAAAGACCATTTGTTGGGATATGAATGCAAAATATATGGATATATAATCTTATCACACAGAACTAGAGAATAAAAAAACAATAACATCAATTTAAGCATTGTATCACCTGCTTTGTTGAATTTTATTACAATATGCTGGTTTATAAAATATTATTTAAGCAATCGTGTAACAGTTTTGTGAAAATAGATGAGCACATTTGAAAAAAAAAATCAACGGTTTGATGCATCCAAGACAAGAAACTGCAGTACGAGCTTTAGAAGAATCAGTAATTAAACTAATTGCTGGGTTTCAGGTTGTATCAGTGTTTTTGACATTAGCAGAAGGCCCCACTAATTTACAAAGACTTAGTTTGATTTGAGAACAACAGATGCTTCCCTTTGGGCATGCATGAGCAGAATATAGTCAAACTTAAAGGTGTTTTAGGAGTTAAATCCTTCATCAGAGAAGTAAAAACTTCCATTTACCCTCATGCTCTCTTATGGGGTCCAGGTGACCCCACCCTTACACTGACATGTGATCCTTCCATGACAAAGGTGGACCGGATTTTATGTCTGCATCGGACACCAGTGTAGATAAAAAATCCTTGGTGCTGTATTGTGGGGTCCAGATGACCCTACTTTTAATGTAAACATGGCTAGGATAGCACAAGGGTTATGAGAGTTCATATCTGCAGGCCTGAAGCAGGACCCCAGTTTGCAGCTCTACGAATGCTTAAAAATCATTTAAATGTAACAAATAAAAAATAGAAATAAGTTAGTGTTTGGTTTGTTGATTGATATTTTACACCAAATGACACAAATACAACGATTGAATTGGATTTAATTTTTTTCAGATACGTTTTGCACAGACTTTAATATTTCTTTTTCCCCTCTCAGGTTTCATGCTTGTCCAGCTGCAGTAACCACGGCGGCATGGACGCAGTCATCACCAACTTCAGCGTTCACAACTTGTCAGAAAAGTCTTTGGAAACCTTAAACTACAGCTGCCGCTTCGACGAGGAGTTCAAGTACATCTTGCTTCCTGTGTCTTACGGCCTGGTGTTTGTGGTGGGCTTCCTCCTCAATGCCATCGCTTTGTGGATCTTCCTCAAGATGCGGCCGTGGAACCCGAGCATGGTCTTCATGTTCCACCTGTCCCTGTCAGACTTTTTGTACGTCCTTTCCTTGCCTACTCTGATCTACTACTACGCCCACCGCAACCACTGGCCGTTTGGCGTGGCCATCTGCAAGATTGTCCGTTTCCTTTTTTACGCCAACCTCTACTGCAGCATCCTCTTCCTCACCTGCATCAGCGTGCACCGCTACCTCGGCATCTGCCACCCCATCAAGGCGCTGACTTTGGTGAAGTCTCGCCACGCCCACATAGTGTGCGCGTCAGTGTGGGCGGTGGTGACCGTGTGTCTCATCCCCAACATCATCTTCGTCACCACCTCCAGGAGGGACAATGACACTGTGTGCCACGACACAACGAGTCAGGGGGCCTTTGAGGAGTACGTGGACTACAGCTCTGTCGTCATGGTGCTGCTGTTTGGCGTCCCGTTCCTGGTCATCATGGTGTGCTACTGCCTGATGGCGCGGACTCTGTGCCGCCCCAGACGAGGGCTGTCTGCCAGCCAGCAGGGCAAGAGCTCACGGCAGAAGTCAATCAAGCTCATCATTGTGGTTCTGGTGGTGTTTGCTGTGAGCTTCGTCCCCTTCCACATCACCCGGACCATCTACTACACCGCCCGCGTGCTGGACCTCAACTGCGAATTCCTGAACATCGTCAACTTTACCTACAAGATCACCCGACCGTTGGCGAGCATGAACAGCTGCATCGATCCCATCCTGTATTTCTTAGCCGGGGATCACTACCGCTCCAAGCTGATGTTCGCTCTGACGCGAAAACGACAAATGACAACCAGCCAAAGACCTGATCCGCCGGCGCCACCCAACAACAGCAACATGAGTCTGATTTATAAGAACTCAGACCTTAAAACCAGGTCTGAGGCAGAGAAATAGAGGACTGGACTCAACCATGTACCACACAGAAAATATTAGCTGTAATTCGTGTGTTGCAGGGCGCTGGCTCCTGTCTCTCAGCAGGCTCTCTGTTTTTAGTTCATGTGGGATGCAAAGTTTTCTTTTTTACAAAAGACTGTTCTTTTTTGTGTGTGGCTGCTGTCCCAGCCAAGAAGCTTAACTTCCAGAGAGAAAAGTGAAACTTTACTGTTAGAGAAGAAACATTGTTACAGGTGGTGTAAAAAAAGATTTAAAAAATCAGTGTCACAGATCTCCAGCTGTGGACATATGGGAGAGCGCAGCCCGAGTGCTTTCTCAGACAGCAGACAGCAGTGAGGCAATCCTTCCTGTTTTATCAGCAGTGTTTTGTGTTACCCAGAAACTGCAGCTCCAAATCCCAGTCCAGCTGTTTTTGTTCCTCAATCCTCACAGCATTCTCTTCCCAACCGTGAAGAACGACTGTACAGCCGCTCCGCTGTCAAAGCGACCCTTACCTCAGCAGTGGGAGAGAAGGTTTTCCTCTTCCTCTCATCTCCTGTGGGAGCGATGCATGTAAAATTCCACAGGACCAGGAGTTAGGCCAATCCAAATTCTTCCCTTCTCCCTTCCCCTTCATTTAGCCCTCCAAACAGAGAGTTATGAAAAAATAGAGTCTCATATTTCAGATGTCGCTTTCGTCGATGACGTCACCAATAATCGCCGGTCCGCTAGTGTTACCGTGGAGCTTCCAGCGCTTGAATATCCACAACAACAGCAGTTTTATAACTTTAAAAAGGTCGTGCTAAAACAAAAAGTCATTCCTTACGTTTAAATGTAAACGTCTGTGGTTCAGAGCGAACCCACGTGAAGAAAAGCGCTTCTTAGCGTGCCACGGTTTAGCTCGCATGGTGAGGACTTTGTGTCCCTCCATTCGGAGAGTCAGATTTAAAAAAAAAAATACATTTACTTCAGGATAAAGTCTTCCTTCAAGTAGAGGGGAACGGAGAAGGGAAGAATTTGGATTGGGTCTTAGAAAGTTTTACTCAGATTTCATTTATTTTTATTTCCAGCTTGAGGTGTGTCTCTAAGTTGATGAAATCAGTCTATTCACAAGTTCCAATTTTATCCTTGAAAGTCAAAGATCTGATTATGTTTTGAAGTATTTTGCTGTAAAAACAGAAAAAGTATTTTAGACAAAACATTAGACCTGTTTGGACCTTTGAAAAGATAGTCAAAACCTGATGATAGCACTCTTTTCGGAAATGCTGTTTGCAGAGTAAAACTAAGGGTTGATCATCTGGAGCAACGAATATATTTTTTAAGAATATCCCTTAAATAAAGAAAAAAAAAGAACCCCATAAGTTCACTCTAACCCCAAACTCTTCCATACTTCATCCAAATCATGGTTATCTCTGGTTAATATTTGCCTTCACTTGACATCTGTGAGTTTGTTTTGCAGTTTTTGGTCATCTTTGAATGTATTTTACTATTTTTTTGTTTTATAGTGTTGATTTTTTGATCAACATCTTTATGTCTTTCTGTTAAGGGAGATTTTACGCTCAGGGATCCTGTAAGGGTAGCTCAACAGCGCCTCCACGTGGCCACCTATGGTTCACATCAGCAGTGGAGCAGTACAGCTTTTTCTTGCATGTTTTTTTAAATATATATTATACTTTGTTAATAAATAACTCAAAACGATAAAACATTTGTGTTTGGTGTTGTATGGTTCTGAGCTGTGACCTGCATGAGCAATGGAGATGAGATAAAATCATAAACATAAAAAAAGAAGATGTGATCAAACTACCCAGAAAAATATTTATTAGCAAAAACATTTTGTAATTTTCTTCATGGCAGACGTGTTTTTGTGTGCTGCATGAGATCAGTTGATCTGCTACAGATGAGACAAAATTGTCCTGTTTACAGCTTTCCTTATGTCCTCAGTAAATAACAAACTAATTATATAGAAAATTGCATTTCAGTCCCAATCTGGCCAAGCATATTTTTGCACCCGTTCAAATCCATGCTTTTCTCTGTGTATAATGCCATAATACCAGGGACACACAGAGAAAAACAAAGTTTTAGGATAAAATCACCTTTAAAATGTAGGAATTATCTCCTTTTTTATTACACTCTTGGAATTGTTGGATTTTATTAAAAATTTCTAATTTTGTTTTGTACAACAAAACTGCTGAAGAAGACATCTCGATTTTAGTTTTTATTTTAAATGACAAAAAAGAAAACTGAAGCTGCAGTTTTCTGACTTTTATAAACCTTTACATTTGTTCTCTCTCTCAACTTTTATTTCTTACATTAGATCAAAAATAAATACAAGGATATCAATCTTCATAAAAAGTGAAAATGAATTTCTTTCTAATAAATCACTATTTATTTAATTTTAAAAAATGTAAATGTAGTTAGCAGACACAACTAAAACATATGTTTAAGCTAATATTTGTTCATCATTGTTGCACTTTGATAAACACCATGGCATAAACTCTTTATGAGTTAAGAAATTACTTTAAAAATTGCCGTTTTTTTTTCTTTGGTGTGTCTGCTTAAACCTTTGCATGTCTTGATTTGCCATGTTTCTGCCCCCATCGACCGCGCAGACAACATCACTGAATGAAAAAAAAAACACTTGACGTGCTCCAGGAGTGAGGATGTTCTGCTCAAGGACACTGTGGACAGCAGGCACAATTCAAGCCCCCCCTGCTTTATGTCCTTACAGAAAAAAAAAAAAAAACTTTAATAAACTCTGAAAAATCTATTCAGCTGCAGTTCACCAAAGCAGTGTCCATTATGGCTTAAAAAGACTTTAGTGAAAGAAAAAAAAAACACATTGTACATTGTATGTTGAAGCTAAAGGTTCAATTTGTCATTTTTAAAAATAAAAATTATAATTGAAAAAAGCTAAGTAAATGTTTTTAGGGTAAAGTTAAAATAGATGTGCTTTAAATATGCCAAACACTACAATTTAAATAAACTTTAATAAAAAAAAAATCTAATTTTAGCTGTTTTTTTCAAATATAAATCTGCCTCTCCTAAAGAGATGCCTCAATCGTTCATTTTCTTCTGCTTTTCTGCTGTTTGTCAAAATATAAGACAGAGACGAGAGATTTCAAGGACACGTGGCGTTCACTTTAATGGAAGAGGCTGAGAGTGGGGTGAAAGAGTGACACACAGAGGAGAGAAGTTCATTATTCGCCTGAAAAGGAAACCAATGGCTTTCATGGTTACCATAGTAACTGGCTTTTCTTTTGCTGCCAGACCTATGATAAGGTACTTCACAGTGCTAAGCGCAATTATTGCAAGGTAAAAGGGGAAATATTGCTTCCCAATGCTGATAGATGTTAGATATTGATTGGCATGGCGACCCATAGTCCAGAAACCCGACGATTCCGCCGCCTGACTCTTTCAGAGGAAAATTGCTGGGGGTGAGGCTGGTTAGGTCTTTGAGGGATTCAATTACTGTTACAGCTTTGGTCTGACTAATCAGAGGGGAAAGGAAGGAAGTTGACGGCAAGAAGTTGAGGACAAATAAGCTGGAAAACAGAGTTGTACCTTCGTAGGATGAAAAAGGTCTTATGCTAAAACACTGAGATCAAGCTTAAAAACATAATAAAGATGCAACGTAATCTACCAAAAACGTAATGTTTTGTCATTGGGGTGTAACGGTTTACACTCCCCTCAAGTCGGTTTTGGTTTTGTTTGAGATCATGATTTGTTTATTACACAACAACAACAAAAAATAAAAATAAGAAAAGCTTTTATAAGTTGCTAATACGTAAGTAACAATTTCCAGTGAAATTATCAATTGGGTTTGGCAAAACTAAGCATTTGGGTATTGATCTGATACCGGTCATAATTGACGATGTCAACACAAATATCGATACGTTTTGTAAATGCAGTTAATGTGATATGAAACTCAAAAATCTCAATTATTTTTAATTGCTGCAAATGTTAACATTAAGGTAAAAACTGAATTAGGACATTTTCAATTAAACGGAAAATGGTTTATTAGACTAAAAACTTCTTTAAATTAAATAAAAAGTGAAGAAGTGAATACAAAACAGTCAACAACCAAAAAAAAAAAAATCAATTATCTATGATGCAAAAGTAAATGAAAATGTTTAACAATTATAAAAAATTGTAGAAATATGAATTATTACTAACTTCTTAGCCTTTAAATAGAACAATAAAAACAAAAAGTAACTTGTCAGAAACAACTCAGCCTTTAAATAGAGTGTAAATAAGGAGAACAGTGCATGCCGTCTGCATGCTTCTCTGCTGCTGCTGGTGAGAGTGGTGAGGCAGCGACTCAGCTCGGCCCTTTTTGATCATACAGAAAAGTTTCAAATAAAAGAGGAAATATCTGCGAGCCGGTACTGATCCAATACCATCTTGAGATCGATACTATCGCTATTTTGGATTGATCCACCCAGCACTAGCTTATACTAAGCCTGCACTGCAAAAACTATATCTCAAGAAGTTAAAGTTTTTTTTGTTTAAAAAAAAAATCAAAATCTTGCTTACTAAAATATCTAGGACAGCGTTTTTCAAAAGTAAAAATCATCATAGTTTAAGACAGCATGTCTTTGGTGGCTACATTTATTTTTCTTTGAATAAGACTTCTCGCTAAATCCATTTTTCTTATCCCGTTGACAACCGCTGCTCTGCGACAGTCTGCCGATCTGTCCAGAGCTTACCACGCCTTTGCCCAACAGATTTTGTAGACGAGCTCTGGTAAACCCCCGAGACTCCAGCAGGTTAAGAAAATGGATGGAAATTCACGTGCCCAAAGCTGAGATCCTGATTGGCTGATGCGGTGCAGCGACCTTTCGAACTTCTGTGAAATGCATCCGGACATTCAAGCGCTGTGCGTGCTCGCCCCGTCAGCGGTCTTATAGAAGCCCATCCACTATCAATGGAAAGGCAGAATTATGTTGATGAGAATCAACGTAATGAACAGAGTAGAAGTAATTGACAAGTCCTAAGACAATAGACTTTTACTGAAACGAAGCACCGAAATGAGGAACCGATTGCAGCAGCTTCTTTTGGTTTTGGGGGAACTGCATAAATCATAACTGTTCCTACTTGGAACAAAATTTCCTGACAGGTGTTATCAGGAAATAATGTTCTATGAAGCAAATACACCCCCACATTGTAAGATAAATAGCGATGGCCCCTAAACTGATCCTTGTGGAACACCATAATTCACCTTCAGAGACTTCATTGCACTTTTAGAATGAACATTTCACGATGATAACCTGTCGTGCATTTGTATTGTAAAGTATAAATACAAAGCTAACCCTTTAACACCTGACACTTCTTTTGAAAAACGTATTGGTTTCAGTGTGTCGTATTCTGTATGCATATAATAGGTCTACATATGATTAAGAGAAATTATGACTGAATTATTTACATGTATGCACATTTTTCAATCAACACATGACTAGTTTTCCTGAGTTTTATATATTTCTGTAAAGATATCTGTTGTTTGTCTTGTTTGGTTCTATTTTTGTTTTGATTGTGTAAAATAAATGAATTCAAAATCCAAATTCAAGTGATCAACTGTGTTCATATCCTGTTTTGAATCTATAAAAACTCCAATGAAATATTATTTTCATTTAATTTCAGATGCTGTTTCTTTTAAAGGGGCCATAGCATGAAAAATCTACTTTTTGAGGTTTTAAGTGCATGATACTGTTCATTCCTCACTATAAATAACCCTAAAGCGGTATTTTGATCCGTTCATTCATTTCTGAGTAATCCTCTGAAAACCTGCGCTCTCAGCAGCAGCCCCTCCCATACCCATTAAAATGAGACGGTTTTATCGTGCTGACGTCAATATGAAGTGAGCTGCCCTCTCCAGGATGAACCTGTGCGACAAGCTCCGCCCCCAAGCTAAAATGAACACACACCCACTTGTAGCTCATCTTGCATGTAATCTGCAGAGAAAACAACGGATCATATTTTAAGTAAAATGCTTTTTTGGCTGCTAGAGGTTTAGCTGTTTGTTTAAACTTCCAAAAGAAGAACCAGCACATCAGAAAACGTTTGATTTCATCTTCAGGAGTTTGCACCAGCCACTTCACAGATGACTGTTTGATGACTTTGGCATGTGTCAAAGGGGATTGGCCAAAGGACTAAATCTCTGAGCCGGCGCCATTCCTACAATCAAACCAGAAGAAGAGGCCAGACCCGTAAGTAAATCATGCAGTATACTGTAAGCATATAACGCACGAGCTATCGCTACAACTTCCACGCACGTTTCGCCTCGCGTATAGAGGGTCTTGTATTATTTCGTTAACTGTAGAAGTGTGTGGATCCTGTGTCTTCCGGATCCTACTTTGGAGGTTTTTCGTCTACAAGCCCGAACCGGGGACACGTACAGGCACTGAGGAGGCTCAGGGAGGCTCGTTGACCATCTATGGGCTGGCTCAAGTATGACATCATGAAATGGGCGGGACTGATAAGGAACGAAAGGCGGTGCCTCAGAAATCGAGTCGTTTTACTTGCGGGTATTAAAACGGTCCACAAAAATGACTCATATTTCATAAATAATTTGTTTTTTAGTGTTCTGAGGGTAATATATAATCATATATATGGATATAGTTTACTCTGAAAGGCTGAAGAAAATCATATTATAGTCCCTTTAAGAAATTGTATTAGTGAAGTGGATTTGTTTATACTCTTGAAGCAACTTTAATTTCTTCTGCAGTCTGAATTTTTTACTAAAAATATGTTGGGAGAAATCTTATATAATTGAAGACTATGTCAGACTGAAAGTATTTGTTTAAATCATCAGACACTTACCTTCTAATTAAAATCTAATTCAAAGCAGAGTTGATTTCAGTTAGTGTGTAACTCTGCAGCCTACTGACCCAGCTCGGCTGCTAACACAGGAAGAGGTTGTCCTTGGTGTCAGCGAGGTCGGCACAGAGTGAAGTCCAGACCAGGGAGGGGTTCTGGTTTGTCTGTGGCAGCCTGCTTAGTTAGTGAGAGAATGTGGATTAGAAAGGAGGGAAGCACAGGAGCGGTGTGTAAACGCGTGTGAGGAAGGATAGGGTGGTTGGGGGCAAATTGTTTTAACCCCTATTACAGCAACTGCATGGCTCTCCCCTTATCTAGGCCCCTGCAGCCACTCATTAATATTCTGTACATATGGCAGTACCTTCTGTATCATTGTCTATTAATGGGACGGATAATCGCTCATTCAATTATCAGTCGGCAAAAGAGCAGCCGTGCCGGCGCAGGCCTGGTTCACACCGTGGCACAGCCCAAAACAGAGGTGTGCCAGTGAGAAGGTGAGAGCGATAACGGGGATTACAACATATTAGCTACTTTAATAAGTCAGACACATGCAAAGCAAACAGGGATGCTTCTGCAGCTTTTCTGAACTCAGAGGGAACAAAGCAGAAGCATCTTCAGTCTTCGTCTAACTTTACTCGCCCTCTTCATCGGCGTCACAGCCGATGCATTGCCATGGAAAACAACTTTGATTGCTGCTCGGACGGCCCTGCAGACTGAAGCTCGACCCCGGAATCAGCAGGCCAAAGATCAATGAAGTGATCCGATTGAGGGTTCTGGACCCCGTGCTGCCTGTCCCCATGCAGCTCAGGCCATGGCCTGGATATGGGCAGACCACTGATAATAGTTTGACCTCTGGCTGCTTTGACCTGCTGGGACTTTGTTGAATCCACTCAAGCAGCCACACAAAAAAGAAGCAGAGACACGAGGAGGAAGAGTTGGAGCTCGCTTGTTTGGTTATCCTGGGAGTTTCTTGAAGAGGTGGGTCAGGAGACTTGGAAGTGCAATGCTGTTTTTGAATGGAAGTGTTTTGAGGAAGCGCAAGAAAGATTGGAGGTGAAATGTTAAGAAAAATCGCACAAAATCTGTAGTTTGATAAATTTGAGTGAAGCGGAGGCGACCGGGGCTGAGAAGAGCTTTTGTTGCCGCTTCCATTTTCTCCGGCGGAGAGGCGCGCTCGCAGGGTCAGAGAAGTTACGAAACTAATTAAAGCTCGGTGATTCACTGCCTGCTGCAGAGAAAAGAAAGCAAGCTGTCATTCTGATTTAGAAAAATAAATTACAATTTTAATAATGGGGGAGGATAGGGCTGCGAGAATGTCTACAGCCTTGGCGGGCTGGGGTGGGCCTGTTGGGAGAGAGGAGGGGTTGAGGGGTTTGCTGGCTGCCTACTTATCAATAGTTGCAATTTTTTTTTTTTTTGAAACCGCATCGGTAGTACATTGCGAGAGCACAAGTGCCCTTAAAAAAAGAAAACCCCGGAACATTAACATACTGATTTCATGCGCATGGCAAAGGGCCTGAGCCAATATCAGAGAGGACTCAGCAGTCCTATTGTCTGCTGGGACTCTGGTCCCCTCTGATATGAAAATTCAATTATTTTATAACTAGATCTGGCGCTGCGTTTTGACAGTCAACGGTAGCGCCTTGCCAGCTGCATCAGTGTGGGGGACCAGAGGCCCCTGATAGCGAGAGGGAGGCCATTCAAACACTGACATGTTTTTGGGGGACAAGATTGCCTAAATGTGTTGCATTTAGGGAATGAAAGTTAATCTAATGCACCACCATTATCTCACTCAGGTAATTCCAATACCACCCTCAATCGGTGTTTGCGCTCACGCACGCACCCACATACTCGCACAGCCGCTCATTCTTCGACACTTTGAATCTGATTCCCTGCATCCAGGTAATGTATTTATTTTGCAGCAGCACATCCTTCCCCAGCCGGCTGCAAACTTAATAAAACAGAAGTTGCTTTCTTATTGACATCAGCACTTTCTGGGCGGCGGAGAAAACTCAGCCAGTAGGAAAACAGTCGCTCTAGTTTTCCCAAATGCCCTCCTGAAGAATGAAGCTGTTTCAGAGTTTTCTCTCGCTGTGCACATTTAAAGAGCAAAACTTTTTCAGGAGCTACCCACACACAAACACATGCACACACATGCTGGCTCATTTTCCAGGACCTGTGCTTTCATTACCTCCACGACTCATTGTGAGTGTTCTGAGGGGGGTCGGTTAAGATTAGGGAACAGGAAGCGGCCCCCCGGTATGGCCCTCTCTACTCAGACCCTACTGTGTTGTGCTTATTAACCCAGCCAGGGAGAACGCGTACCTGCCTCCCCTCATTAGGCCGCGCTGGAGTGTGCGCTCAGCCTGCAGAAGAATGGGACATTAATTAGTATTCTCTGCAGGGGGAACTGCCATTAGCACTTAATTAGCAGTAAGAGCACCATTCAGTTGGCCAGCCAGTTAGCATCTCAACATAATATGTGTTTTTGAGTCACAGTAAAATGTTGCTAAAGATGTTATTCGTCTGGACGTGGGCTCTGCTTCCTCATGGATCTGGGTTGTTTTCTGGCTGAGGAGGCCACAGATCAAACGAGGGTTTCAGGATGGATCCTTCTCACATCCTCCTCGTGCTGCGGTTGACCTGCATGGGGCCAAATGCTGTTTTCTCATCCGCCGCTCTGAGCGGCTCAGGGTGGTAAAGTGGCCGATTCAGCGGACTCGGGTCAACTTTCCCCATTGGCCGTGGTGAAGTTCCTTTGATCTGTTGAGTAGCCATTCATCTCTGTCTTTTCTCTGTGTTCTCTGTCCAGCACCATCACCACTGAGGAGGACAAGGGAGGCTGTTAACCCACCTTGGTCCGCTCCTCGGCCTGCTTTTTTCTCGCTCTTCCTCTGTTTCTCACCCTTCCTCCCCTCTCTGCCCTCCCCAGCAGCTCTTGGAGAATCAGGCTCGGTACCTTTCACTTTCAGCAATCTGAGAGGTGGAGAGCTGTCATTTGCCAATTTGGCCTGAATGGGGCGGACAGCGGATTGAATGTCGTTTTCCCACCAGGCTGCGCCATCCATACCAGCAGGGGAGGGAGGGGGAGGTTCAGGGAGTGGGGGGTAATGCTAGGGCAAAATTAGAGCTTTGATGGCAGCTAATAGTGTGTGATGGGTGGTGCTTATGTGGATTTCCAGTACAGACGCCACAGGTCCCCAGAATCTCTGCCTGTCTGTGTCTGACACACCTGTGATATTACTCCAGCTTCTGTCTCAGAGCCGAGGTTTGGCCGGATTAGTCCAAAAAAACCATCTCTGACACTAATTCTGTCTGTGTCAAAGGACTGGAGCGGTCCTGTTTCTCTCTTCACACAGTTATCCGTGAAAAATCCAGATCAGCGCTTGAGAGAGGGAAGCGACCGCTCCAGTCTCAGGCCTAGATGACGCCAGGAAGGAGATCAGGTTGCAGGAATCATTTCTTGGTACATCCTCGTGCTCCAGGGGGAATTTTTTGTCCTTTCCTGGAATTAAGTCAGATTTCTGATTGTTTGTATTGTAAAGTTTTTTTTTCTCTTTGAAACACTTTCACTTACTTTGAGTTTAATGAACAGTTAGGAGACAATGAAAGATAACTTGTCTACTCTTTTTTGAGCAACAATTTTATTAATCTTTTTTTATTTCCTTACAAATAGCTTTTATGTCTTAAAACACAAGTAAAGATTGAGACACTTTAAAATTCAATGGCTCCTTTGATTAAAACTTAGTCGAATCATTGTATTGTTGCAAAACACTAATAATAGCTTCAATATCAATACGGTGGGTGTTTCTTGGAGTTGAAAAAATTAATAATTTTTCCACTTTCTGTTGTTGATTATCCATGAATCCGCCAATGTGAAGCGAGAAAAATTTCAGAGCACAGTTCAAATCGAAATTACTTTGACAGTGGTCTGTATTAAAAAAATGATTTATGCGATTAAAACATAAAACACAGATACATCAAATCCATTTGAGATATAAAGTTAGAATATAAAGTAACATTTTTATTGACTGTGTAATCACTCATAAACAATATTAGACAGTTATGCATATAGAACACACACGTCGCATCAAATAAATTAACAATAAGCAGGCAGAATTAGATTTTTTGATTAAAATGAAGATGGAAGTAGACAACTTTATATAATTCCACCCCAACAGAGTTCTTTTCTTTTACGTTTTTGGACAGATGGTCCTTATTAAGTGCAAATTATTTAAGTAAAAACAAGAGAAAACTTATTTATTATACTTGAAAAACATGCATCAGTTCACTCTTCATGCAACAAATGTGGTTTATCATCAGAAAACTTCAGAATATGCATTATTGCACACAGAAACTTTTGCATGATGTTCATAGAAAACAAGTTATTTTGTTCAAAAGAAATTATTATTTTCATTAAATATAATTTATTTTGGTTTTGTGTATTTCTCATCCTTGTATGTTGCTTTGAGAAAATAAAATCATCCATTTTTTTTACCATTGGATCAAATGAACAAATCCATCATCTGCTCTCAGAATTAGGATTAATCTTCAATATAAAAAAAAAAAACCTGATAAAAAGATCCAAATTCTTGTTGTTTCTCAACAAGTTTGACTTCATGGAGCTGCAGTAATCAAGTGAGAGGGCTGAAATCCACAGGCTTTACTCTTACATCCACTACAAGGATGCACGAAACTCGACACTGGAACCTGCCCAAGGCTACCAGCAAATATACGCACAAACACACACACACACACACGTCCGTATTGGAAGCATTGATATCTTCTGAAGCATGAGCAGCTCTGTGACGCTGTGACACATAGATGGTCTGAGGCCTCTTAAATATCCATATCCATCTGCAAACTTGTCAGCGGGACAATGAGGGAAACAGAACACTGTTTCCAGTGACAGAGCGTGTCATCCTGTGCAACACTAGAGAAACAGATGGATCTCTGCATGATGAAGACTCTTTGAATCAACTGAAGTTAGGCCTTTGGTTGTGATGTGTGGGCATGAATATTCATCGTTTTGGATTGACGCTGGCATGTTTTTAAACCAGTTCATCAGCTTGACTTCATTTCTGTTTTGGCTCAAGAGTGAGAAACAGAACAAATAGCTTCAAATCAGATCTGGTTACGCTCATTTCATTGCTTTTTGGTTACACATATATGCTTGTTTCCGTGCAGGGGGATTGTTCTCTTCCAGCTGCACATAAACTCTCTCCTGAGACGTTGTTTTTTTGTTTTTTGGACTCTTTCACACCAGCTCTCCCTCTTTTAAACACAATAGCCCTCTTTGCTCTCATCCTGCAAAACCCTTTCTAATGTGAAGCTCCAGGTCAGTTTTTCCTTGCCAAGTTTTGCAGCCTGCCTTGTTGTCTATTCTGCTCAGCTATTTAAAAAATGTTGAATATCAACAATGGCTTTCACTGGTGCATTGTCAACTTTTGTATGAAGCAATCTCGGCTGAATGAGATGGGTCCCAGAGCAGGGAGAGCTGGGCTGCAGTTTGCATTGCCACACCAGTAACTGGCCGGCTCTCTCACGCTTCAAGGTCCTCCGCCACACTGAGAGCAGCGATGGTGGAGGTAACGCTGTGTGTGAGTGGCTGGTGTTTCTGCCACCGTCCCGCTTCTGGGGCTCTCCTGCTGTTGAAGCTCGACGTGAGGACGGGAGCAGGTTTGCCACACAGGAGAACTTGGTGAGTGTCCTCAATTTTCTGGCCAGAGTGGGAGGAGGTTTGTAGAAAGGAGTGGAACGAAGAGGGAGGGGGCTTTCGAGAAGGTGGTGTGGAAGGCTTTGTGTTCAATGAGTTTGGGTCTTTACTCATAAACCAGATTTGTGAGGATTCTACCTCATTTTACAAAAAAAAATAAATTTCTTCAGGAAGTCACCTGTTGGTTTTCATGGATAATCTCCTCTAAATCAACCCCCTATAATAATTTTGATCTTTTTTAAACAGAAAACTGACCATTTAAGTGTCCCTCCTGGTGGGTTTTCCATCCTGGATGCATCAGTGACTTCTTCAGAGCTCTGTGTCTGTGTTTTTATGTGTGAAGGAATGGATGAAAGCTCGCTCGCAGATAATAGTAGCTTAGGGGCTTTGTCCTGCTGTCAGCCAGGAGAGGAGCCAGCCTGGAAATCTCTCCAATGCAGCGGCAACATGTTGTATGTTTCATTGACATATCAGTCTGTGGGGCAATGAGCCGTCACCTCTGCACCTCCTCAGCACACTCCAGCGTGTGTGTGTGTGTGTGTTTCTAAAAGACTGTCATGAGAAGTTCAAATGGACAAAAAAACTCTATTTAGTGATTTTCTTTTTAAATGATTTGTTTTATTGAATCCCCTACTGACAGACAATGACTTAATTTAGGTTGGAAAGCAGAAAAATATTTCAAAAATAGCAATTGTGATCTCATTTTTCCTATTTTAAAAAGCAAATAAAATACATGTTTCGAACACCCTTTATGGCTGTCCTCTGGCTCACCTCGTGGAGCTCAACCCAAAGCAAGGTGACCAAATTCATCTCAGGCCAGGGCATCCATCATCCTGTCTGTGCGGCCAGCTTCCCACCTTAGTTTGCTCTTCTCCTGCGAGACTTACCTTTAATCAAATACGCAGTAATCACCACACTTATCTCAGCATGCTCAAGGTAATTAATATATTTAGAGGGCGATGGCTAACTCTTAATTAAATTATGCCCGTTTTAATGAGACCTTGACTGGAACTAAATTTATGACCATTATCTGCTTAATCAAGTGCTTGGCGTGCAACAAGGATTTGTCATTTTCTCCCAAATCCCAGTCAGATTACACATTACGGCGCTGATGATTTATGTATCATTTTAAACTTTATTTGTTTCTAATTTAAGATTTCATAAATTACCTTTCATAATTACCCTAACCTGCTGTTTTCCTCCTAAAAGGCTCCATTTTTTATTTTTGCAATTAAGGCTGTATCGCTGTTACATATTCATTTGGGGAGAGAAAACAGATAACTTGGCGGCATTAATCATATTACAAAATTGGGTGTATCTAATTAATTACAGTTAGGCTGCAAATTAATTGTGCATCCTCACAATATTATCTTAAACTAATGGAGGCCTGACAAAAAGGGCTGTTTCCCTTTTTTTTAAGGGGCTAGATTAGTGGGATCTTAATTATGACTAAAACAAAAGAGGGCCGCTCATTTGGGCACGGTGGAAAGCAAAACGTGGCGACTCAGCACTTTCTTCCAAACAAAAAGACAGAAAGTTTCCTTTGTTTGTAGAGAAACTGAACATGGCAACGATTCAAGGGATACATGGAAAATAATGAGCTCTGTAATTAGCTCGGGGGCTTGTATCAGTGCGTAAAAATGATTATCACATGGTTTGATAGTGCCTTCCACATGCGGCGGGGGATTATAACTTTCATTTACAAACTGACTTCAGCACTCCGGATTTTGACCATTTAAAGTAATAGAAACAGAAGGAGAGTGAGGTGTAAGTTGTGACTGTTGGTGATGGATGAAAAGCGCGCAGATTACAGGATCAAGTGTGGGCTGAAGAGGATCAAGCGCAGACTTTGTTCCTGACCAAACACACGGAAATCGTGTTGCGCAATGACTTTATGGACTGCAAGCAGAAAAAAATGGTTTTTTTTACCCCCCAAATTTTCAGCCTAATTTAATCAAATAATTCACTTTTTTTCATTTAACGCATCATAAACCAAATGTGTGGATTCCTCTAATCTCCGCAAAAATACATCAAAAAGCTATAGTCCTTTCTTTTAATGATGTCCCTCTGGAGAAAAAAGGTTTGTGTCATTTATGGGAATTGAAGGATCAGTTTACACGCCGCTGCACGTGATTACGCAGAGTGCTCTTGTTAAGCTGCTGTGTGATCAAACATGTCTGAAATGATAAGCAGCTGCGAGCCAAAGGTGTCGAGTTGGAGCCCTGTTCCGCGCGCAGAGCGAGGTGGAGCAGAGTTGGGTGGTCGCGCCCGCCGCCGCTCAGCGCAGTGGCGGGTTAAAGAGATTACAGCGGGTCTGCGTCAGCAGGCTGGGCCTTGTGCGTACACGATAACATAATGAGGAAGGACAAGCTCCAGCAGCGAGGGGGGGTGGTGTGAAGCATCCTTGTTTTACAAGAAGTTGAAGCCCTCCTGCATTTCTCAACGAATGCAAGAACACGAGAAGAAACCCCAAATAAATAAAACTTGCTGCAAAGAGCGCGCCATGCGTTCACACGTCTTCTCAGTCTGTTTTGCTTCTGTTTAAGGTCTCTGATCCGGTTTATTTGCACCTCGGATCGCATCAGAGATGATCAATCTGGTAAGTTTAAATTTAGAAGACGAAAAGTTGTTTTTTTCTGTGTCATTCTATTGAAAAAAAAATCAGTTTTAATTCGGCAACTGAACAAAACAAAAGAAAATCATGTGTGGAAAAAAGAGTTAAACTTTTGTTCAGAAATCTGCAGTTCATTTGATATTTTCTGCCAATTTGTGGAATAAAAAAAAACTTGTTGCTGCATTTTTCAATCCAGCTTCAACAGGTAAAATTGTGCAGATCATGAATGATTTCAAGTGATGGCATCAAGTTAAAACGACACGTAATTCCACTATTTTCACCTCTAACTCCTCAATAACACTCTGTCATTGACAAAACTCGCCTGATGCAATGAGGAGGCGATAATAGCAACACATTTCTTGCTCTAAATGACCCGTGAATATTATTTTACCTGCGCTGAACTGGGAGGACGCAACCATTCACGCCACACAATGAGAACAACAGAGCGTGCGTAAATTGCATCTTCATTTGCATTCGCAGTCCAAAAAAAAAAAAAAAATGGGTGGGAAGGGGAGGGAGAAATGATGCAAATCTTAATGAGACAGTCCCCATTGTGGCTTTAATTAAAAAGCATTTCCTTGTTAATTACTGTTTCGCGAAGGCCTTTCTGGGCTGAAACAAAAAAAAAGTTACTCACTCTGAGGGTCCGGGGGTCTTGAACTGGATGCATCCAAACATTGTCGCGTGGTTGGGATGCAGCTTTCGATTGTAAAAATACCTGACCTGAAATAAAAAGAGAAAAAAATGCAACAAAACGTTGAAAAATTGCAATAAAATAAATTACACATAAGCAGGAGGAGCGTAAAAAGATGGAGATAAACGTGTTTGTGTCATATTATTAAACTAAGCGGTTTTTATTTCATTTAGGAGATTATCTTAATATTTCAAATACAATTTTCTCCGAATAGTGTTGGATTCTTTTATTAAATATTCTAGAAAAAAGGCCCAAAGGATAATATTGCTATGAAGTTGTATTTATTTATATTTGTTCTAAATAATTATAATTATAGGGAAAATTGCAAAAAAAAATATTTAAATTGTGGGAAAAAAAAACTTGAGCACTTCAATTTTGATAGATTTCCATTCTCCCTGCTGTCACTGAAGTTTTTGTGAATTTTAAGGTTACTTTTACGCTTCGTGCTGACACGCCGTGCGCCCTGGGAGACCCCTCAGGGCTGTGGGGGCTCCGTGCTGGTGGTCCTCCATTCCTTAATTAGGAAATTAGCTGCACAGAGGCCCTCATTATGAAACTCCAGGTTACTCCTGATGCTTTCTGCTCGCCCTCTCTCTGCTGCCGGTCAATTTCCATAAGGAGATTACATGCGGATCAGCGCTGAGATGTGCCCTGATAAACAAATAACTGCTCCCTGAGAATTAGATGATTACTAATTGGACGTAACTTTTATTGCTCCTGCTCTGTTAGTCACGCCCCATTGACCGGGTAAATGAAATACGCGCAAAGATTGTCTCATTTGAGCAGGTTCACTGCAGCTTAGAGGGTTTTTTTCCTTTTATTGGAGAATAATTAAATTTCTATTTTAGTGTTGGCAGAAAGTCTTATATTTTTCTTTTAAAAAATCATTTTTTAGCTATTAAAAGTCATGGATGATCTGAAGTAAGTTTTTTTATCCTCACGGTTTTGTGGGCTTGCATTAAACTTTTAAAAATATTTTATCTTCCAGAAATCCAGATTTTAAGTGATAAATAATTTTTTTATTTGTTTTGGTTTTTTTTCCTTCAGGGAAACCTTCAAGTTTTTTTATTTTATTTTACGCATTCTGAGGGTGCATAAATGTGCATAAATGCGGGGCCCTCTGCGGTGCGCCTGCAGAGGGCCGTATCTCCCGCACTTGTATGCACGCTGCTCCAGGATGGCCGCGCAATCCCACGCGCATACCAGAGCGATCCGCGCACATCCCGGGGCGTCAACGGTCGCTTTCGATGGCCGATCCGCTCTCTGCCATTAGCAGGTGTGAGCTTTTCCCGCGTCCTGGGCGGTTTCAGCGAGAGTCATTTGTTAGGCGACGCATGCAAATAAGAAGAACCTGGATGATTGTCCTCCATCCTAATCATTCTGACGGACATTAACACTAGAACAGAGTCGGCAAACAGCGGCAGACTGGATCTGGATGAGGTGAGGCTCAGTTCCGGCCTGAACTTTTGCTCAGGTTCCCTCCACAAGAGGTCGTTGATGTATTAAAGTTTCAGAGGATTCAAAACCATGAAGACACATTTAACCAAACATTGATTTTTTTAAAGTTTCTTTTTCCCTCAACTTCTCAACTTCTTCAACGTCTCTTTCAACAATGCACCTTCAGAATTAAACTTTTATTCAAGGACTCATTTGCAGTTTTAAATAACAGAATAGCGACCTCTCCTTATTTAGTTCTGTTTTTAAGTTATCTCATGAGGATTTTGTACGTTTTAAACACATCAAAAATGTTTTAAACATGGAAGCTTAGAAATTAAAATCAGGGAAACAGACTTTCTTGGGAATAAAGTAAGTTTAAAAAGATTATTTATTGTTTAATCTTCGCAGAGACCGACACCAACAATTTCTGCTTTTACGCACAGTTTAAATTGTTTTTCATCTTTCCTTAGAAATGTACTCCTCAAAATATTTTATTGACACAGTTTTTATAATTTCATACCGTGACATGATTATTTTGTTTGTGAAAACCAAAACTACTCACGGGGTTCCACTTAAAAAACACATTTGACGCAGAAATTACGCGCAGCTAAAGTATTATCAGTGACTGACACAAATCTCCTATTTTTTCACAATAACATTATAAATGCATCATGTTTGCAGAGATTGTCGGGCTGCGCTTTAGTTTTCAAACTTCGCTTCTCCCTTCCCTCCCTCTTTTACCCTAACAGCTCCGCGCGCTGCGGTTGGATGTTGGAGCTGCGCGCGGATTGGCTGGTCGCTCTTCATTGTGAGACTGTCAAGCGGGATCACATGATCTGGCCTCTAGGCCTATTAACACATGAGCTTGGCGAACAAGTTTACAGACTTGTATTTCAGCGCCCAGGAGCAGAGCAGCTGTGAGCGCTGAGAGAAGCACGAGCACCTGCGGGCGCGTTCAGGCACTACTTTTTGCGCTTCTAAGAGGAGACTGATCAGTAGGTCACCACCACCTCTCTTGACTCTTGGTGTCGTTTTGAGAACTTTTTTATGTGCTTGGCAGTGATCACCTAAAGTTGCCTGAATGTATAACATGATGGAAACCGAGATCAAGACCCCGCTCCCGCAGTCTAACTCGGGTTCGGCGGCGGGCGCCAAGAACAACAGCGCCAACGACCAGGAGCGGGTGAAGCGACCGATGAACGCCTTCATGGTCTGGTCCCGGGGGCAGCGCAGGAAGATGGCGCAAGAAAACCCCAAAATGCACAACTCTGAAATCAGCAAGCGGCTCGGAGCTGACTGGAAACTTCTCACCGACGCGGAGAAGAGGCCGTTCATCGACGAGGCCAAGCGTCTGCGGGCGATGCACATGAAAGAACACCCGGATTACAAATACCGTCCACGCAGGAAGACCAAAACCCTGCTCAAGAAAGACAAGTACTCCCTGCCAGGTGGACTGCTGGCGCCGGGAGCCAACGCGGTCAACAACTCTGTGTCTGTGGGGCAGCGGATGGATGGTTACGCGCACATGAACGGCTGGACGAACAGCGCGTACTCCCTCATGCAGGACCAGCTGGCCTACCCTCAGCATCCCAGCATGAACAGCCCCCAGATCCAGCAGATGCACCGGTACGAGATGGCAGGGCTGCAGTACCCGATGATGTCCTCGGCGCAGACCTACATGAACGCGGCTTCCACCTACAGCATGTCCCCGGCGTACACGCAGCAGACCGGCAGCGCCATGGGCCTCAGCTCCATGGGCTCCGTGTGCAAGACCGAGCCCAGCTCTCCGCCGCCGGCCATCACCTCCCACTCCCAGAGGGCGTGCTTGGGGGACCTGAGGGACATGATAAGCATGTACCTGCCCCCCGGCGGGGACAGCGCGGAGCACTCCTCCCTGCAGAGCAGCCGGTTACACAGCGTCCACCCGCACTACCAGAGCGCAGGGACGGGCGTCAACGGGACGCTACCTCTCACTCACATCTGAGATCAGACAGACTTGCTCAAAGGTACTCGGATACTTGAACTTTTTTTGGTTGCTAAAACAAATAATAAAAAAGCTGTTCTGTACCATTTGAACTGAAAATGGATCGGAACCGAACCGCAAAGAGGCATTTTAGCACACTAGAAGCAATCAACCCAACTAGAAGAATTGGACTTCTAATATTTGATGCCATATTTTCTGTCAATAAAAAGGCATGTGGCCTCGTGAAGGGGCTGGTGTATTTCAGAGAAGCTGGATGGACAGTTCTTCATAAATGTTTACATGTCATGTAGAATGTCAGTCGTCTCCACTGTGTCCACATTTTGTAGATTTTCTGTTTTTTCCTCCCAAGAGCTAGACTAAAAGAAGTGTAAAGACTGTGCGGGCGCAAACGCAAGCTTTATTTATAGCATTATATTTTTTTGTTTATTTTTTTTTTCCTTTTAGCTTGTGAACCCCGATGTTTTTGTCAAGAAAAAAGAAATGTTAAAATCTGTTTTTCATTTTTATTTAGTAAATTGTTCCGTGATTTTTATTTTTTATTTTGGAGTGTCTCATTTAAACATTTACTCAAAAAAAAGTTTATTTAAACTGACGTTTCTACACATTTTAAGACCATCCTCTATTCTTAAATGCTGAATAAATTTTTACGAAACGTGAAATTGTGACTTGTGTTTTGTGTGAAAAAAGCCAAAAATGTGTAAATGTTCGTGAGACATCATTTTATTCTGCATATAAATAATATTTTTTTGCATGAATAATATTGCAAAAAGACAAATATTTGTAATATATATTATTTAAAGGTGTGCAGGTGGAGAGAGGTGTCTTTTAGAATTAAATCAGGTGCAATAATAACACAAAAAATTCGAGGTTAAATCAAAATAAAAAAAAATAGTTTTATAATTAATTTACTACATTTAAGCTAATTTTCAAAATAAGAATCTTGTAGAAACTGCAGCTTTTTAACAAAATGTTAACTAAATGTCTAAATAGTGAAATCGTTTTGCATGTTTTCTCTTTGCATTTAACTAATAAGAATTTTCACAAATTTAGAGGAAATAGCAGAAAAGGATGAAAACACAAAGAATCGTTTGATCGAGTTCCATGCAGGAGTTCTCAAATAAGAGGCTAAACTTTTCTACTGGCATCAGGGTCAAAATAAAAGTTCGGACATTCAGTCCTTCTGGAAAACATATGAGTTTCCCTTGAGTGGACAAAGAAGAGAATTTCTACCTTTCTGGATTTAAGTTCTTCTTTATTTATTCTTTTTCTGAATGAATTTATTTACAACCAATTTCAGTGTCCTAAAAAGCAATGGGGTATCACTCAAAACCTACTGAGATTTTCCAGTTTGCTCATGTCAACACATAATAACTTCACTAATTTACGTTGTAACTGGTAAATCTGATTGTTTTTTAAATAAATTAAATGGTCACAGTAAAAGACAGCGGTTCAAAACATCCATTTATGGTGATGCTGTGGAAAATCAGGGATAATATTTTAACTTTAGTTTGTCACAAAATAATCACAGGTTGAAAGTTGCTTTTCATTAGAAAATCCTAATCTAATCTGCTAAGTGATCTTTGATGCATCTGGAGTATCAGTCAAATGTTCAACTGACATTGCAAATTGAAATGTGGTTAAAATGTTTCCTCTCAACAAACTGAAGATCCCGCATCTCCTAACCGGAGCGCTCCAAAAGCACCTTTTGCGGGGCACTTTCAGAAACTCAAACCAGGAGGGCAGCAGCAGTGGCTGCCCTGCCTTCCCACACTCCCTGCAGGACTGGATCCGCAGCTCAGCACAGCAGCCTGGATTAGTCCCACACACCTTTGTGGAGGGAAAGCTTATCCAGACCTCCCTGTATTCACTGACAGGGTTTAAGTCAGCCTAGCGTGCCAGCAGCCTCCCGCCACCTAACCTCACTCTCCTACTCATTTTTTTGTAATAAGCAGCTTTTCTTTTAGTGGTGGTGGAAGCGTTTTTGGTGTTTCGACAGCAGCGATCACAGCTACCAAAGAGAATTTGTTTACTGTGTCACCAGGAGGAGGCAGCCGGTTGTGGGATTATTGTCGGCCGCAAAGTTTTCTCTGAACAGCTAAAAGCTTAGACATGTTAGTTTAGTCAAATGTCTCTCCATTTATGTCTATGCCGACTGTCTGCGTTTAGGAAAAGGTGTGAAGCTGCAGCATTTGCATACATGTTTGAATATTCAGGCAGCTCAGTCGTCAGGGTTCGGCTCCAAGCCCCCCATCTCCTGCTCTCCCCCTGCTGAGTGCCCAGAGGGCCTCTCCCTGTCATGTGGACTCTGTGCCCACTCAGCAAGTGGAGGCAGATCCCGCTTCCATCTGCCTATGACCTCACAGGCCCTGTTTGTTTAACCCCCTCTCCAAAAAACTAACCTAATTATAGAGCTGTAGAACACGGATTCAGCTGATTCCCAGTGGATTCTGCTGCTGTCTGTCTGCTGATCTGTGTGTGTGCGGCGCATTAATGGCTCTGACCTTACAGCAGCACCGCCATGGGCCATGTATCAATCAGTCCTGTTCTCCACGTTATGTCAGAACATGCCCTGCCAGTCCCACATCTTGTGGGAGTCAACAGAAAAGAAAGGTGCTAATGGCCGGGGAAGGGGTGCTGGAGGAGCCTTTTACGTCAGTGGAAAATGGTGACACGGTTCGGGCTGGGAGACCGACGTTGCCGACGTCACTACCTTTCCTGCTGGACCGGCTCGGCAGCTCGCAGCGGGGGCACACCCTGTGCATATTCTCGCCTGATATGATCTCAGACTCGAATCTGGAAGCTCCTCTGATCAGACGTCAGTGTCGTTCAGGTGTAACGCCACATTCAGACTGTATTGATTTGCTTTGGCTGGGATCCTTGTCGGGGGGGTTCCTTTGATCTGAGCCCGAGGGAAAGGGGGGGTCTGTCCAGCAGCCCTGTCCAGAGTGGTGTAAAGACCTGTGTGAGGTTTGGAGATTGACAGCGGAGTGGTGTGTGTGTGGAGAGGTGCGGGGGCTGGGTTGGGGGTTAATCTCCCTGAACTGGGGCAGATGTTGTTAACGAGCTCTTCTCAGGTCCACTCCCCGCGTGGGAAAATGGCATCAAATCCTCTTGGGGTCAGGGCTTTTGGACTGACCCCCTCTCCTCTGCATCCCTCTCCGATCCGTCCTTCACTCATTCCCTGACAGCCCTCACCGAGGGTCACATCTGATCGTTTAATACCTCTCTGAATCGAAGGTGAATCCCCAAATCAAAAAAAAAAAAAAACTCAAGGCCGGGCCTGAACTCCAGGGAGCACTAACTGGTTTTGTTGCGTGATATTAACGTTTGGATGATGACAACTGTGGTGTGATTATTGTGTCTTACACAACCACAAGGAATGCTGAGTGGGAAATACTTCAAAAACAAGCACGCCGCTGCTCAAGAGACTGCATCCACCCAGCAGCCAGCGAGCTGAGTTTGTGCCAGCACAAAGTAAAGAATCTGAATTAAGGTGTAACAGACATTCAGGCGCCCATCTCAGTTCCATCCAAGTCAGAGCTGCGGGCATCTTGGAAGCACAGGCACTTTAAAAATCACCGAAAGTGTCATTTTAATTTTACTGTCAGAATATTTTAACAAGCATTTTCCATGTTCAGAGCAAAAACTACAAGCTCCAATGAATTTATAAGACAAGCAAAGTGAGAAAAGGAAGAAATGAAATCTCAAGATTTAAAATCTCATTTGTTTGAGGATTAAAAAACAAATCGAACTGGATTGAACGATTGTTTGATGAGCAACTGTAATACATTCTATGATACATAAGTGAGTTAAAATGATTTTTTTTATATCATATCTATAACATTTGAGGCTTAAAGAAAAGGAACTCATTAGTTACCCTTTTTTGTTCTGATCTGAAAAACGTAAAAAAATAAAAAAATATATCATTAAAGTTCTTATTTAGAACTCATTTAAGCTAAACAAATACATCAAGAAAAGCTTTTGAAAAGCTTCAAGGTGACACGGCGCAGTCTCCAATGTAGATAATAGGATTTAATCTGGTTTGTTTAAAATCTCTATTTCATGAAATCTTCATTAACGTCTGTTGTCTTCTTCAGAATTCCCTGAACCATTTTAAACATTGATGAAGACCTTGAAAAAAGGTAGAAGTGGATGCAAATAAAAGCCTAAAAGGAAAAACGAACTGTTCATACGAATGTTTATGATACTAACAGCTTTCGTTTGATGGTTGCAATTGTGGGAATCATTTTTAGGTTTCAGCTTGACGGCCTGCAGCAAAAGCAGAATGATGGGAAAATATAAGTGCTTTCAGTCATTTTCTCTTTTTCAAAGTCAGCTAGACTTCATCTGCTGTTTACATCATTTTTCACAGTAATTTAAACAAAATTATGACACAATATTTCTTGAAAATATAAATAATGTTTATCTCAAATGACAAAACCAGCATCAATTTGGCCTTTTTTGCAGCTCATTAGTGAATCAAGACATTTCAGGACCAGCTCTCCAATGTGTTAGTCCTCAAAGTTGATCAGTTTAATTAAATATCATCCACAGACCAAATCTAAAAGAAGTGGACTGAATTCTTCGGAGGCTGCTTGTCCTGAACATGCCTTCACTTGGTTTGTTTAGCTTTCACACTCTTCACTTTCAAGAGAAACTAACTGAAAATGTCCTGCAGCTGAAACAGCTGCTGGTCTGTGAAGGCAGGGCCCAAATGTATTGTAGTATGTAGTATTTATTGATTCAAATTATTGAGAATCAGGAGCAGACACAAAATGATGCTGGAAAAAGCTCGTAGCAGAAGCTACAAACTTCCTGCTCCACTCCATTCTGATGCACTCACGTACGCCTTTGTATCCTCATCCCAGCTGGTATCTGGCTAAAACTGTACAGCAGGAAAGCTCTAATATTATTTACCCTTCTTTGCTTGAGTTTGTGAGGAGCTGTAAGCTAGAAGATAGATAGGTGACGGGAAGAGGGGGCGGGCCTACTCTGTGCCGGTTACTGCTCCTCTGCTGAAATCTCCTAGAAAACAACAGTTTTTTTTTTTTTTTTAATTTTGACTAAAAACCGCAAAATCATAACTACGAAACAACTGGAAACGCTTTTACAATTGATCAAACATGATTGAAGTTTGTTTTTGAATCTGCCTGAAAGAACCAGTGAGTTCATTTTCATATTACTTTGCTAAATTTATGCCATTCCATAGGAAACATTATCAAATTTGACAATGCCTGGAGAATTAAATAATTTATGAATAAATGAATGAAATGAGTAATTAAAAGAATGAGCACACGAGTAAAATCAATAAATACGATAAAACATTTTTGTTCTGTCATGACTTTTTGCTGTGAGAAGCAAACTTTTCAATTGAATACTGATATCAAAAAGAAAAGTTGCTTTTAATGTAATGACAAAGACGATGAGGCTGAGGAGGTTAAATGTTAGTAGATTTAAACTCACTCTATTGAAAGAGCATTAGAAATAAGCAGCTGGTTGTGATTGCTGAAGGCTACAGCTAGGATCGTTTGTTTGCTTTCGTTCTCCTAGAAACTGGATTTCACATTGTGAACATACTTCCCAGTTAATCTGACCTTGGATCTAAGAATACTGGTATTCCAGTTGGTAAAGCAATTCAAAATATATTATATGAATAAATAAATCTGGACTCTTTCTTAATACAGACTGTAAAAGATCAAATCATTAAAACATGTTAATTAGTACAGTTATGCATGTTCTAGCCTACTATTAGAAGCAAAAACTTTTTTTTAGCTACCATAACATTAAAAATAGCTTAAAGGAATTTTAAAAGCGACTTCCCCTAAATCACATTATGGAACAATAAAATAAATTGGCTGCTGATTTTATCATTTGTAAAGGCCTGTTTTAACTGAACTACTAACTTAAGCATGGAATCTGTAGCCTGAAGTGAGTGAAAACATTTACATGGATCAAAAAAACTGGCAGCACAACATGCTAAAAACCTAAAAATGTATTTGAAAATATAAGAAATAATTAGAGTTTTACTTTGCCCAATTTGTTACTTATTCCAATATTTGACAACTGTTTCAATTAGTGCAAGTAAAGCATAATCAATAAAAAGGTGGACACAAATCTTTTTATCACTTTATTGCATGTAGGAACATTGACACATGGAGTTGTTTTCATTCAGATCATGTGAATCAAGTTTACCAACCACACCTCACACTCCTCCTAGTTTATTCAATCATTTGATTTCTTGAATTCCAACTTTATTTTTACTTCACTATTCTTTAGGTGTCTCTGTAAGCAACAAATACACACAAAAAACGGAAACTATTTGGTTATAGCAGGATTATTTTCAGTATTATAGAGATGTTTCAAGCATTTAAAACCAGCATTTATCTTTTCACTACAATTTCCTTGCGGTGACATGTGGATAATCGTTTTATATTGTGTCCAAAGTAGAGGCCTGCTGTAGCCTGGTGCAGGAATATGAGTGTTAAAAGACCCAAAACGCTATAAAACATATTTTCATATATATAATCTTTATCAGAAACCTCCATCTTTGACATAAAATAGACTTCTACAGTTTTCTTGGTCTGTCATTAAAGGATTATTTTAGAGAGAAGATTTTGGCGTAAATGTGTGTGAAATGCTGAATTTGAGCTACATTTAATAATTTAATAATAAAAAGTCAAATAAATAATTGTTTTCAAAATGTTCTCACCAAAAGTATGTAAAAGGTAAATTACAAAAATGTAATAGTTACAGGCAAAGTGAAAAAAAAAAAGTTGTACTCTGTAGATTAAAAAGCCTTAAATGACATACAGGGATTATAAAAGTAATGAATGATGATGTTTACCACCATCCATTGCAATGAAGTTCCAAAAAGGTTTTCCCAAATTGTAAATAATTGTAAATATGTTGTAGTTTTTTTATTATATTTATGGAAAACGTAAACAAATATTCCTCCTTTGTTAATTTATGAAATTAAGCTACAAACTCCAAAATGTATTTTCAACACCTATTGAGTATATATTTTTTTCTAATCTAAATTTAGAGATTCTTGGAGATATTTGGTTGGAATCATTTTTGTTTAATTTGTTTTGTAAAAAGTTGTGACTTGAAATTAGAAACTCAACAATTTTAAAGCAGGACTTTTGTAAAGAACTCACACACTGGAGCTAACAAACATGAGCTGTTGTCCTCATATGTGGATATTCTTTAACAATGCTGTTTCGTGTTAATTGAATATTGATTAAAGTACATTAAAATGTATTTTTAAAGAATAGTTTCAAGTATCTGCCATCAGAGGGAGGAGAAACCTGGAAGCATCGTGGCTGTTGTGTTGTTCGACCTATGCACAGACTGAACAGACTGTACACAAGTTACCTGTGATGTGGCTTCTTCTCATCAATCACATCCAGAATGGGCATGTTTCTGTTCCATATCATGTCAACATGCCTGCTTTAGGGTTTATCCTGGCTTAGGTTTTAATGCAAGGGTCATCCATTAAGGTGTTTGACTCTGAAGGTGTGTTTACTTTGTCCCAGCAGGTGTGTGTGAATATGAGACTTGTCAAATATGAAGCAGGATTACCGTCGCTTTTGTCCCAAACAAAACAAATACAAATCACACGAACAGCTGAACTGAGAGGAATCTCCTCTTTTTTTCTGTGCTGTGTGTACTGGGATCCTTTGACATTTTGTTCAGTTAAGCGCGGCTGAGCTTCACTTGAACTTGTTTTCACTTGTAATTGCGGTCAGAAGAAAACACGTAAAACCACGCACAGACATTTGTAGCAAACAAGTGAGAATGAAATAGGATTAGGAGGTTTCTTCCTGACTGACTTGTAAGGACAAATGTGCAGAAACGGTCGGTGCTGATATGAAAAGCTGAGACAACATGTGACTCACTCTAGGGTAAATTGTTTGTGCCGCAGATGGTCCCTTTCTGTGTCATGCATCCTGTTTTTATGAACACTGGAGCATGTTGAGTTGCCCATGATTTGACAAACTATAGCACTCTGACCTTACTTGTGACCCGTCCCCGAGGTCTAGAAAAATAGAGCCAAGTGTTTGGGAGCTGATGTATAGAATATGTCTAAGGAGGATGAAGTGAGTGTGGGCAAGACAATGCAAAGCCAGAGGGTTGAGGACTTAAGGGGGTGACGAGGGGGAAGATTAGGCCTCTCATCTAGGGCACAGATATTGATTGGTGTTTGCTGAGGACAGTGAGAAGGAACACAGATTGACATTCCCAATGGTCATGTGGTGACAGAACCCCCTCTCTACAATCACACCACAGATGCTGATTCAGGGACTCCTTCAAGAAGTCACGGATGGTCCATGAACAAACTTTCTACACTTGAAGTTAAAGAAAATAATTTGCTTCTTGTCCAGATTGAGGGCACTTCCCTAGGTTTTTGTGTGAGTGGTTTATGGGAGTATAACCCTGGGAATCTGGGGGGAGGTGGGACTCTCGGCTACGGGTCAGTCCTGACTGACTCTGTCACTTATTGATTAGTTGCCATGGAGAGTTAGTCGGGCCATCTCTCTTGGAGGTGTGTCCCCGAGGGGCAGCAGGGATGCCCAGATGATCCTGTTGAGGCTTTGTCTTGGGGGTTACTGTGTGTGTGTGGTAAAGGCTCGTGACCTCAACAATTCTCACTCATGCTCCCTTCATTTTTTTTCTCCATCAAACTCTTTATTTTCTCTTTGGCACTTTTACTTGGACTTTACTTTGGCATCTCCTCCTGAGTCGGCTGCTTCCACCCTAATCTTGGAGAAAATGCATTGGTGTTTATGCATACACCCACTCCCAGGGGAGCTGCGGTAATGGGGATTGTAAACAAATTGTCCAAACTTATTGAGCTGTGAAATCCTCTTCATAGTCCCAGGATTTGCCTACTCATATGATCCTCTCTCATCTCTCTTGTTTTTGTTCTGTCATTGTTCCTATCAAAGCTTAAGAAGAAGGGGGTTGCAGTGGGGAGGCCCGTGCTCCTGCAGTGGCTGAAGGCTCTGGTGACAGCCCGGTAGGTAGACTGCCGAACTTCACACCTTCTCACCCATTTGCAATAATTATCAGACTCACAACTGCAGGAAGAGAACAGGTTGCAGCATGCAAACAAAGGCATAGCATACTGTAAAAGAGAAGTGACACAAACATTTTGGGTTGGAAATGTATCACTTTTTGAATCAGTTTAAATAACTCTGTCATTTTATAATATTTTCTTTTCAGGTTTATACTTTTGTGTGTGTGTGGTTTTTTTTTACTATTTCATTTTGAATTTGGGAAATGTATTTTGTTGGCATGACACCCGTACCACTTATATAACTTTTATTAGTACTTGGACATTGAAAATATATTTGAAAACCTCAAAAATTGATCATCTTCCAAACGATGTCCCATAGTCAACTCCTTTTTCCGTTTTTTTCTTTTATTTCGTTTTTCACTTTGATTTCTGGTAATTATTTTTGTTGTCCAAAACATTTCATTTTTATTTCATTTCTTTTTTATGATTTTATTTTGATTTCTAAAACGTAATGTATTTTTTTATTAATTGTTTAACTGTTGTTTAAATTGTCATGATTTTTTAAAATAAAGACTGACACTTCAGGGCCACCGTATATAAGAGATGTTCCAAACAAGTACAAACACTTGCTTGCCTTATCCTATACACAACCTGGGTCACTTTATGGTACTTTTTAATTATTTCTAACTAAAGTAGGTGTTTTCTTTTTCATTGTGCCTGTGCATTTCAGTTTTAGTTTGACCTGATAACCACTGGGGATGCCAAAAATTTCAGTTTGTCAAACAATTGTGCTGAATTTTAGATTGTATTATTCATTGTTTTATTGCATTACACCATATTTAGTATGAGCCAACAGAGAGAGTTTTCTTAACTGTTACTTGTTTATTAACTAATAAAAAAATGATTTTAGTGTAAAGGAGTTTTTGTAATGTACAAGTCATGGGGAAAGTGAACTATTGCATCCATAGCAGCTACCAATCAAAACATCTTAATTTAGTTTCTCTTAGTGTTTGACTCTTTAATTTGGAAGTTTTACTGTTAATAAGTGTAGTAAGTAATCAGTTTTTATCTCTGCATAAAAGTCATAGTTGTGCATTTATCTAAAGTTTCAGAGAAAGTTGAAAATGGACAAAAATGTACCCATAAATAGTTGAGGTGCTGTAATCTACACAAAACTTTGTAGTGGGACCTCCACCATCATCCCTCCACCCAATATCACACCTTGGATGCATAAACACGCCGGCACTCCACATATTACCCTGCTTTGGCGGTGGTGGTTGTGGTGGTGGGGGGCTGCATGGCTTTAGTGCCGCACTATGACACCAATCACGGGAGATGGCGGGCTTCTTTGTCATGCAAACACCACTCGCTTCTTGTCTTATTCAAATGTCTGCCCTCCTTCTTTCTCCCCTCTCTCACTCTATCAACCCCTACCCTGTCTCACCCTTCTCCTCCACCTCCGACTTCAGCACCCCCTGCCCTCACTCCCACCCTCCCTCTCAAGTCCAAGTAAATCCTCGCTGAGAGGAGCCTCCAGGACCGGGGCCGCTGAGGCAGGCCTCTCTCCTGGGGGTCAGCCGCTGTCTCAGTGCATGGGGCTGCTTCCAGGCCCAACCAAGTCTATTTCATATTCAAATGTTACAATCAGGCCTCTGACCCACAGGGGGCTCTTTATGGTTGCGGCTCCAGGTCGTAGGGTCAAGATGGTGATTTAATAGCTCAGGCAGAGGAAAGGAGCGGGGGAGCAAAGTGATTTAGGGGATGAATGAGTAATAAAAAAGCATTTTTCCTAAGTTGTCATGTAAATTTCAATCTTCATTGAATATGAGGTTCCCTTCACACAAGAGACCTTCCTCGGTGCCTCTAGAGGACTTCAAATTAAGAAAGTCCACTTTCTGCCTTTACTCTTGACTTGTGGATGGTGTAAACAGTAGTTGTTAGTGAACGAGGTCTGGAGATGAAGTTTAGAGACATTAACAAGTCATGCTGTCAGCATGGTGCCACCGTGTCTCCAGTGTCCTCGTTTCTGGAGTGGCCCGTTGTTCCTGTCCCTTAGGGCCTGTTCCCAGCTTTGAGGAATTAGAATTACACAGTGATGAGAACATACATGTATGCACGATCAAGATCAAGGTGGAATGGAGGTGGGTTGCAGCATTGTCCACCGCTTCTTACAAAAAGGTGAAACAGAACCTGTGAGCATGCAGTGAGCAGTAGAATGCTTTGGTTGATTTATTTTCTTCATCATTGTCACATAATGATTGTTACATTGTTGATCAAAATCCACAGCATTCAGCCGCTTGAATCCTTTGAACTCTTGTTTCTTTATCAATGGAACACACCATCTTAAGGTCATAAAACTCAACAAAAAAACTGCAACCAAAGAAACTTAACTTTCTGTATTGTGCTTGTGTAGAAGTAACAGATTACATAAGAATACTTTTCTTCTACCGTTCCAGTTGTTCATAGCCAGAAGGAAGGGTTAATGCCATTGTACATAGTTTTATTTATTTTGGTCTACGGACATGATCAATAAACAACGCACATTTTGATTAAAATTATGAAAGCAACTCATACAGCACTTTTGATTAGATGTGCCTTCCAAGGAGAAAACTAGTTCTGGATCACTTGAGTAAATCTACTAAATTCCAGCAGCTGCATTACAATCATGACCCCTCCTCCACCATGCTTGACAACTGCTGTTTGTTTTACACCAAACACAGTGACTTGGCTTCTTTACTCACATCTGACTTGTTAAAATATCATACTAAGTCTAAAATCTCTTTCAAGTCACCACCATTTTCTTTAAACCAGTGGTCCCCAAACCCGGGCCGCAGACCTGCACCGGGCCGTGGGTCATTTGGCACCGGGACGCAGACAAAAAAATAAATAAAGGCGCTAACTTAGAATATTTATGTTTTGTTTATATTCCGATCCTAAAGGAAGTTTTATTTTGAAAGACTTCCGGATTTTGTTTGCAACATCCGCCTGGGTCATGTGACTTAAAGCAGCTACCAACATGGCTAACTAGATTGCTAAGCTAATAGCTCAAAGCTAAATACAAAAACCAAACAATAAAACATTTTTGGAAAGTTTCTTTTGGGAGAAAAGAGTGAGTGAGGACACTGAAGGAGATTCTTCGACTTCAAAGAACAATAACAATGTTGAAAAAAAATGTCAACGTCAGAAAATGTTGAAAAAATACCCAGTGAATGAGGATTTATGCAAAGACTAAATGTGATCAATATTTTTGACCTGAAAGATAATCTGGGCCTGGATTGAGTGTTAAAAGGGGGGGGGGATCATATAATGTTTCTTTCATAATTTTTTTTTTTAAATCAAAAAACGACTTTTACAAATCAACAACTTTGTTTCTTTGAATCTTCATCATCTGCATGAAAAATATCTAGTGGCATTTTGTTTTGAAAATAGATTTTCATAAACCGGAAGCTTAAAAATGCCAACTTTGACCAGTCCACAAA
Source organism: Oryzias melastigma (assembly GCF_002922805.2). Classification (NCBI taxonomy): domain Eukaryota; kingdom Metazoa; phylum Chordata; class Actinopteri; order Beloniformes; family Adrianichthyidae; genus Oryzias; species Oryzias melastigma. The sequence continues at coordinate 10,612,484 of NC_050521.1, read as the reverse complement.
AATATTGTCCAATTTAAACCGATCCATGGCTTGAAAAAGGTTGGGGACCACTGTTTAAACAGTGTTACGGCACTGACGAGCAAACCTGTCTGAAGTCTAGGGATCACCAAAAACAGACCGTAACAAATGACAAGCTGGGCACAAGAAAGATTAGGAACATAGTTTTATAAGGAAAAGAACTATGTCCTGTAAAAGAAAGAAAATGAAATGATTAGTTTGCTGGTTCAAAACAGAAAAATCTAGACGAAGGGATTGGAACCTTGGCCAAACAGAAAGTAAATCAGGGAGACTACTGACCATGTTGATTGTCGGGGGCTGCCTAAATGGATCTAAATGGATCTAACTAACAGAAAGAAGTCTGCAAAGAAAGACATCCAACCTCCAACCCCTAACTAAAATAACAAAACCCAGCAGTGTAAGACTGTTGAGGAAATAAAGGAGGAAAAAGAGAACCAAGCAAACCAGCACAAGTCAAACTCAAAGACCTTCTGCTGCTCAGCCTCCTGTCTCCTCTGGCTTAAACACCACATTAGATCGTTAGAATGACACGTCAGGATGCAGAACACCAGAAGCAGACATAACAAACGGTAAGTGTTATGGTGTGTTCAAACCAGGCTCCAAAATCCAGCTTCAAGGGATCGTGCACTTCCAATGAAAAGTCTATGCAAACGCGCACGTATGTTGACCTTTTAGGGCTCTACTTACAAAATGCACCACTGGAAATGAATTTTTACCAGTCAGGTAGTCGGATTTGCTAGTGTGGGCTTGTGTCCTTTTGAAAACACGGAAGTGCTAACCATTTCAAAAGTGATCATAAAGGAGTAATTAATAACTCCAGTTTGTGGTATAATTTTGACACCAAGTCTTTCATAGTATATCGGAATAGAGCTGTAATACAAAAAGCCTGGAGGATGATTCACAAGATTTGCACCACTTTGAGAATTCGAGTAAAGCCTCTTTCAGCAACAGTTGAGTTATATGATATAGTTATATGATATGCTAAAAGCGTGTTCATCAAGCGACGTTCTTGAATGTATCACACATGCCTGTTGTGTATGTAGCTTTGGATGACAGTTTTTACAAATTAACCATTATTGTTCTGCAAACGTTACTTAAATGAATTCAGTTGCACTTACTAGGCAGTGAATGTGTGAATAATTGATTTTAAAAATGACCACATAAAAAAAAAACCTTACAAAATTAGCTTTTCATCTGAAGAGGTTTTATTTGTGAGTTAGAAAGTTTATAAAGAGCAAACATTTGGGGGGCAATAGAAAAAGGTCCATAATGTGAAATGATGTGCTTTATCTTTTAGCGTTTTTTGTTAAACAAATGGAAGTGATGACATTTTTGGGGCTTTGACACTGATGACTCATCGTCCCGGTTTGGAGCAGACAGAAGGTGAAATAAGGCGCCTCTGCAGTACAAGGTATGGCGGCTCCAGTGAGCACAGCGAAAGTGCAAACTGATTGCAGCCCTTCAGCTCGCTCCCGCCACAGGGCCAGCCTGTCGCACCGGCCCCCTGCCGCACACACCACGTTTGCAGCTCCCTCACGTGTGGTAGGGCAGCAGCGGAGGTGTTCAGGCTGAAGGCAGGATGGGGGGGAGGTCAGGGAAAGGATGGGCGGGTGTAGAGGTTAAACCAAAGTAGGGGGCTTTGCTCCTTTCCCCTCTTATCTTCCGACTGACCATTCTCTTTCTCATCCCACCCCTTCACACCCCTCCCACCCCTGTCCTCCCCTTTGTGGCCTGTGCACCTGCAGTCCTTAAGCTCGGGCAATAAAGCAGAAGGATTTGTCTACTGGACTTTGGAGAGAAGTGGGGGATCATTAGACAGTCAGCGAAACAAAAAAGCAGCAGGTTCAAACTGGGGTTGATTAATACTGTGCCATGCTATATTACAGCGGGATGGGCTTGACGTAATGCAATCTGACACCGAAAGTGTGAGTTTAAGCAGATTTGAGTCCAGATTTACACTTTGTTTGGGTTAACGTCAGTTTGAATCAGCCTGATCAGAATGACTCATGATCCCGGGACATTTAGTCTTATTGTCGAACAAACCATTTTGGACAACTGTACATTTGATGAGCTGATATTGTTCATTGTTTTTGCACCTTAAGGAAACGGACTCCTTATCCGTTTTTACTGAGCATAATTTTTCCTGATTTTTTGTTTTTTGTTGTTGTTCCCAAGACTTTTTTTTTTGTTTGCTGACAATTCCCTCGACATCAGTCTGCAGGAGGGGTGTCCAAAACTCTTCCGGGTTTTTAATTTGAAGACCAGAAAAGACAAAATCTGTTAAGAAGAAGAAAACTTTTGTAAACATTAGATCTGGGTTCACATTATGTGTTATTCATTATTGAATGAATTCTAAATGTAAAACATGCGATTGAGAAAATAACTTACAAACTAAAACTATGAATCACTGATTATTGTTTGGAAATAAGTTAAAATAGGGCAGAGAAATGTTGAGCTGTACCTATTCTGTTGTTTGAAAGAATAAATATTTTTTTAAACTTTTCAGTCTAACTGGCTGCTTTATTTTTCACCTCCTGCACCATTGAATACAAACCAGCACATCAGCTTCTTCACTTTGTTGAAAAACTTCAAAGTAATTCAACTTAATTCAAATCAGTTTAGTAGAATTTTCTTCAAATCAGAGCATTTATTCGTTCATAAAACATCACTTTGACTAAATTGAATTTTACTTGGATCAGTTGGGTTTATTTCATTTTAGTTCAGTGCAGCTCAAATGTTTTAGTTCCGTTCCAGTTTAGGTTGATGTGATTACATCTATTAAAAGTAGTTAAAGTTTGTTAAAAACCCAAATAAAATCATCACCCTCCCGAGTGTTTAGTTGCTGTAGCTTTTTTCTTAACCCTTTAACATCGGAGCTCCAGTGTTTATGTTCTTTGATTTACTATCTGTTTTTTTAACTGTTGAAATAATTAACATATTCCAGCAGAAAACAAAATGTATTTGTTGGTTCCTTCTCTGAAATGACTGTGTAATAATTGCATAAACTAGTTAGAATGAACCAATCCTGTTAAATTACAGTCTTTCATTTATAGAAACTTATTGGAAACAAGTTAAACCATTAAGACAAACTCACATGGTTGTTTTGCTGTATTTTACAGATGACAGATTTCCGTGGTTCTGAAGTGAGCATAGACTTAAAAAAGAAAGAATTGAAATAGTGAAAATGCTATAAATTGGACACTGAGATCCATGTTAAAGGAGTAATTGAGCTTCTTTGCAAAAATGATGCATAAATTCAAGTTTAATTTGGCAGAACTCATTTCTGAGTGAAAATGTAATTCCCAAGCTCAAGACAAAATAGTCCTCATCGGTGTTCTGTAGTTTCTGTTCTGTTCCCCACCTGTTGTAATGTTATGTTCAGTCATGTAGAACTTTTCTCTCACCAGTTGCATGCCAGACCCCCCACATTGTAAATCGGTGCAGAGGGAAAAAGATTCAGCTCTTTCAGAAAGCGACCATGAAGGCAGAGGAAATCACTCTAAACGGTCTTAATTCTGCCATTAGATGAGAAGGAGCTCTGTGGGGATTGGCTGGCCCTGTGCTCCATATTCACAGAAGCAGGATGAGGCTGGGAAGCCCGCTGAGAAAATGGTGTCGTAATCAGGAGGCGGCAGTTCTGCCTGATCAGGTGCAGTAGCCCCTCTTCTCGCCTCCTCTGCCCCTTCTCCTCTTCGCCCCCCTCCGGTAATTTTTCTCCCCTTTCCTCTGCAAAGAGATCCTAATACGAGTTTGGTCGTGCTTAGCTCCTCAAATTTGAAGACCTGGTCGGGCGGGAGCAGCGATGAGGCCTGAGGTGGCGGGCACTGAGGGTGCTAAAGCTAGAAGAGAAGGAACTTTTTTTTTTTTTTGTTCCCACATTTGATTATTCAGGTTGGCTGAACTAAATTCTAAACCTATAAAATTCGCATCCCCTCTGGGGAACCATTTGCATATTTTTCACTACCCCCTCCCTCACATCCCAATCCCCCCCCTTTTCTCAGAAAGTGAAAGAGAGGGCGAAGCAACCAGGCCTGTCTAGGCTTTAAGATGTCACCGTGGTGTGAAATATGGGCGAACAAGCAGGGTCTTTGAAACCCAAACTAACCCCCCACCAGCTTCTAAGCTTCTGCCACACACACTTCAACACACGCACACACACATACAGTCATCTTGCGCTTCATGTGTTGCTCCTCACATAAAATGTAACTTCACATCAGCTACACTCTCCACAACTTTACTCTCAGCTTGAGATCTTTGACCATTTTCTCCCTCACGTTTGGTAACGTAGACGGCAGACTCTGAGGGTTTCATTCTGATAATCGTCCACATGTCAAACTCAAGGGAGACATCATATTTCCTCTCCAATCATCGTTTGAGCCATTTTTTATTGTATTTTTAGGGTTCTTTAATTATGATTGTGTCAGTTTAGCTAAAACAAAAAAAAAGAGCAGCTGGAGTTCATTAAAAATGCAGCTCTGAGTCTTGGGTGGGCCTACCCCTGCTTCCCATCATCCATCTGGGGAAATTGTGGCCCTCTGATAGTACCTTCAACGTCACAACTACAAGCTTTTTCTGACGGCATTGTTTCATCTGCTCCCGATTCACCTCAATTTGAATAAAGAATGTCTCAGAATGACACTTTTAAGCTTAACTTTCTCCTCTATCAGGAGAAAAATGCAACAAGAACGTGCTAAAAACACAATTTTTTAATACACACGTCAGCGCAGCAAAGTCTAGACTTGTGACTTTTCCCGTTCCTCTCGTACGTTGTTAGGGATTATTTTTCAGGCCAAAAAAAGTTTTACAGGCTGGTCTTAAAATTCCGTTTAGGATGTGTGCCCAGCAGCACTGAAGGGAACACACATGAAGCAAACTGAGGGCAAAGCCGCTGCAGGCAGAGCTCTGTCTCTGCAGTCAGCTGTAGAAGACACCTGTTCACTTGTTTGGTTTGGAGCTCCAGCTTTTGTCTTCCTCTCTGCCAACCAGGCTGGCTCCAGTTTTACCGCCCATCTGTACGGACGGACGGGCGACGTAAGAGGATGCTGTTTGAAATAACAAGCAGGAGTGTAAATTTGGGGGGGGTGGTTGAAGATGCTTGATGGCATTTTGGTCACATGGGGTGAGTTGCTGTCATCCCTTAACCCTCCTCCCCTTTGGACCCATTTCCCTCCCCCCTCCCGTGCCCACTCCTCTGTGCACAGGCAGAATGCAGTGTCAGGAGGGTGAGCACTGAGCGCCCATTGTGTGTGCTAACCAAAGCGGAATGCCCGGGTGACAAAAGGGGGAGGAGTGGGCTCAGGGCACACAAAGCCAGGGGGAGGAAAAGGGGAGGAGGAGGAGGAGGTGGGAAGAAGAGAGGGGGCAATCTGCTGGGGGCTAAATAGACCCACTCAGTCCTAAAAAACTCTCGGCACCCTAAAAATGCCCCCCCACCACCACCACCTTTTAACCTCCCTGAGGACCCCCCCTCGAAAGCGCAAGGGTGTACAGTGCACACGCCAGCAAATCTTCCCATGAGTGCAAAAGAGGAGAGCCAGCAAAAACGGCGTCTTTAAACTATCAAGTGTTGTGTAAGTTGTTGTGAGTCATGCCCCGAGGGTCCGAGACGGGGAGTATTTGCCAGCTGTAGTCATGGTTTCCACTCCATACAGTCAGTCACAGACATCCCAGCACCTCCAGCATCACAAGCAGGTATTTACGGACACACCAAAGGCTTTGACACAAACCCTTTTAGGAATGACACAACACGTGCACATCTATACACTGATCCGTCTTCCATTGGTTTGTTTTCACCTCCTCACATTTTTTTTTAAAGATTATCAAAAATATAATTGATTTGTTAAAGTCTATAGTTCTTTTTTAAACAGTTTTAGCTTGAAATATTTCCTTTTAATCAGTTTTGAACAAACTGGTATTTTGACAGACACAATTGGATGTCATTCTGGACGGTTGTCCTTTCCTTCTTTTCCAAAGTCATGATGAGGCAGATCAAAGGTGTAGCACCATGAAAGGATAAAAGTAAAAAAAAACTCTTGACACAGGCCCCCCTGCTCTGTCTCCAACTCCCCCATGCACACTTAACATCTGAACTCCCTCCTGGCTTCATTCATGCAGACCTCAGCCTTTCCCGCCGTATTTACATGCTCTGCTGCAGGGCAAAGGTAGTTTCCCATTTTATCTGAGTTCATAGGAAGCGGCTTGCTGAGTTGTTTTGGTATTTGTGCTGTTTGTTAAATGCAGCAGGGTCAAAAGCAAGCCTGGGGGGCAGATTTGGCTCCCACAGTAAACCTGACAAGGGTTGATCCCGGTGTCTTTGTTGCAAACAGAAAGCGTTTTGGTGGCTGTACCCGTGTCTCTGCGCAGCTGCATGCAAGCTCCTGCATGTATGCAGATGAGCATGTGAATGCCAGGTAAATCTGAACTGTCTGAGCCAGTCTGAGCCAGCCTCTCCATCAGTCCAGGTAGCCATCACTGCTCTCGAGCTGTAATTCACCCTACTGCAATCAGTGCCATGATCTAGGCCTCTCAAAGCCCACTCCACCCCAGATGATTCCCTTTCTGATTGGCTTAACTGGACTCGTGACAGTGGTGGGAGATTAGTATGAACAGTTTTTTAAATTATTATTTCAGCTAACAGTTTGAGCCACATTAGCATTTATGGCTTCAAATAACATCTAAAGGATGTAAAAATGAAGAAGAAGAAGAATCAATTCTTCTCACTCTTAGAAACCTGTCAGAGCTGCACAGGAAATGCAGCAGGAAAAAAACAGACAGATTGAGTTCTGGAGCAGAAGAATACAATTCTTCAGTAAGGAGACTTGCAAAACTTGAGTCATTTGTTTTACCCAAAGAAAGTTAAACACAAAGCAGTGGACACTCAAGTGACAGCTGTAATATTTAAAGAATGATTAACGCAGTTTTTAGCCCAAATAAAAAACTGTCAATTTCTAGGACATAGTTTCTGCAGAGCAGCAGTACTTAGTCTATGTGCAAATTCCTACCTTAACCCCAACTAAAAAGTGCCCTGGAATTTAAAAGCAATTCAGACACGATGCTAATTACTTTTCTTTTGTTTTTCTAAACACCAGATATGACGTCACCAATTCAACAAAGTCGAAATCAAATCAATACAAACATTTCCCGTTTTTTTATGACTCTTTTGTGTCCAATGCTGAAAGTGTGTATGGTTTATTCAAAAATTACATTTAAACATGTTTTTTAGTTCGAAATGTCCAACCACAATGCATTGTGGTCTAATCTAGCGAGCATCGATCCATGCTAGTTTTTCTCAAGGACTTCTGGGAAATCATTCAACTCTACATGCTCTCCCACTAGCTTTCAGCCCCTCACAACTCCAACCTAACATTTCGCTGCCACAAAAATGGCGAGCAACATTGAAGCTTTGCAGCTGTACAGTTTGGAGCCAGATGCAGGAGAACAAATGTGTCCACAAGTGTATGCGTCAGAATGGAGCGGGCAGGGAGCTTGTGGCCCGCCGACTGTAGTTTCTACGTCAGATGAAATGCTGAGTTTAAATTTCTATGTCTTCATTATCAGAAAAATTCCACAAGAACAGTTTAAAACAACAAAAACAGGATTTTTCTTTAAAACTCACACACAGTCGATGGAAGTGGCAGAACAGACAATGACATAAAAACACACACTCTTCTACTGTGGCTGTACTTTTATGTCTCTTAAGCTGTGGATAGTTGAGCCTTTCTCACAGACATGCATTCATAACCACATGACTTCATTTACCTCTTCTTATTGGCTGGGGAGCTTCAGCATAGTTGAACGGCCCATTGGTAGTAAATTGCCTCAATATGTATTAAAATTATGGTAATCTAAATCGTTTTCAAGAAGTAGCCCACTTGAAAAATGGTGCCAGGAGTTTTTACACTAAAAAAGGTCATTCAACTTGACTCTTGCCTAATTGATATTTACTAAGCTGCGGAAATCAATAATTCTACTGGTTGCGTATTAAAATGATCTGCATCAGTATCTGAAATTTACAGATGAACCAGGCATCAAAGACTCCAGGAGCCTGAGCCAAAGCTGCACCGTAACATTCAGACTTTAATATATTTTTGCTTTAATTTGCAGAACAAATGTTCTCTCTCACTCTTTTTTTTTGTCATAGGAAACAGCAAATTATCACTGTGCGGCCACAAAAAAAAAAAAAAAAAAACGGACATTTTACATAAATTGTTAAAGCTTTATTTAAGAATCTATGACAACCACCCTACACACACGCACCCACTGCAAGTAAGACAGAATAGACAGAAGAAGTAAGAAGGTGAAAAAATGAGCCAGGCAATTGCAAAAATCAAATTCAAAATCTTGAAGTGCAAATTCTGGAGAGCTCAACCTTGCCTATGGTGCCCCAAGTTCCTTTTTCTGATCGTATTTTAATGTCTTCAGTTTCTTTGTCACCTGGGCTACAGTTCAGCTGTGGCGAGCTGCAGCCATGTCCCAAATGAGAGATTTGCTCAACAGTCCTAGGCTGGGAATTACTCTGATCTTTTCTGATTGCAGCTTTAAAATTTGACATGTCATTCTGTAGCTCTGTATAGAGTATATAGAGAACTGGAGTGAGTGACCCTTCACATTCCAAATACCTACTAGCTCCAAGAAGTCAAAATCCTATGCTCTTCTTTTATGAAATAGAGAGCTATTACTCAGTCATTATATTTCTTACTCTGAAACCCTTTCTTTTACATCTTCTTGCTAATCCTAATATATTTTTTAATGATATTTTTCTTTATTACATGTTATTCAAGTCATAAACTGACAACTTTGATGCTTGAGTAAAAGCATGTAGTGCTCTCTGGCCCCCTCCTCGAATGTTTATTGACAGATTCCACCAAGGCGCTTACATTGAAAGGAGTGTGGAGTCTGAACCAACACACTCATAGTTGGTGATGAGAGTTACTGTTGAAACGTGAATCAGACTAACTCGGACCAATCACTGTCGTCTGGTTCCAACATGGTGACGTCCACATCACAGAAACATGGCGACTGCTTCATTTTGTTGGATGTGGAGGTAAGGCATTTTCTATTCCAGCAGACTGCATACCTGTCAGCACATTCAAGTTTTATTAATGGGGCTGGTAATACGCTGACAGGTATGCAGTCTGCTGGAAAGTAAATGAAGAAATACGAAGCACCTTGAAAGTGAACAAAATCCCCTGAAATTACTTAGAAATTGAGGAAAAAGTAAAACTTTGTAGACGGTTAAGTAAATAGTCGTCTTACATATTGAGATTTTGTTTTTTCTTCACAACGATGGAACTTTATTTATTTTAATTTTTCCAATTTACAGTTAATACCACATTTAATGAAGACTGAGTGAACCTCTTAGTCGTGTTTGGAATGAAAACGTTTTTGTAACAAGACACATTAACAGTAAATTAAGCTTTTCATAATAATAGTAATTTAGGAATATTTTAATCGTATCCTAAGAACTGGACTTCAATTTAAAACAAAACAAACTTTTTTAAATCTATTTATTTATTCTCTTTTTTAGCTTCAGCTAACAATATAACACTATGTTTGGATATATGCCACACGCTCTTTATGAATCTGATTTCCCAAGATAAAAACAGACTCCCCTAAAATTTTACCTGAAACTACACGAACATTTCCGGCAGCACTTCTGCTTCCTCAAGCCTCTCAGCCCATCATTTGTTGTATACTTTACTCCTTTGTCTGCTCTTGCTCTGCTTTAGGGTGCTAAGCACTGGGCCTGCTTGCAGAGGTGTGTCATACTGGACTTTGGTATGGCACAGTTGTGCTATGGGTCACACGCATCTGTGCCTGTGGTGATTGGTAAAGGAGGATTTTGAGTGCAGCAATCAGTTCTCTGACGTATCATGTGAATAAGTTCTCAAATGTTTTAATATTTTTTTCAATTCATTTTTTCACAAATGGATAAAACTCAATTGAAAACAATAACTGTAGAGAAAGGGACAAGTCTGGGCCAATTTTTTGTATTAAACAAGAATGTTGTCACAGACTGGTCATGTTTAACTTTAAACAAAAATCTCACAACATTCTGATTAACAAACATCACATTCAGCCAATAGTTTTATCTATGGAGGGTCAAGGGTTTTTTTCTGCTAGAAAACACTGGATATTAGGTGTACAATAATTAATCAATGGATCAATTTATCAAAACAGATTGATCTGTCTGACGCAACTTGTTAATCAAATCAAATTATACCAAGTAAAAAAATCGTTAGATCTATAATCGATCTTGGAAAATACCATTTGGATTGAGGTATGGTAGATTTATTTTACTTTAACGTGATACCCAGCAGAATCATACTCAAAGTACTAATCTTATTGATAATATATTCACAAATAACATAGAAAACACTCATTTGATTCGACTTGTGATTTGGGACAAAACTGATCCTTTACCAGTTTTTACTCTATCTGATATCAATATAAAAACAAAGAAAATAATTAAAGAATCCACTTATAAAAGGTTAAGAAATGAAAAAAGAATGGACTCTCTTAATAATGACTTAACCAGACAAAACTGGAACTCTGTGTACAGAGAGAAAGATGTGGACACTGCTTATACATGTTTTTTAGAAATATTTATCTCGCTGTACAACAAGAACTGTCCAATTTATCAATTCAAGAACAAATTTGGTAAAATGTCCTTGGTTAACTACTGGTCTACAAAATGCTTATAAAAAGAAAAATGACCTCTATAAAAATTTCTTAAAACAAAGATCAAGAGAAAATGAACAGAGATACAAATCCTACAAAAATAAACTGACTGAAATAACACGGCCAGTAAAAAAGAGGACTATAATAATCTACTGAATGAAAATAAAAACAATATAAAGCGAGTTTGGGAAATATTAATCACCATCATTAAAAAGGAACAAAAAACAAACGTACCCAGATTACTTTACAGATGAGAAAGGTCAAACCTATTCTATGAATGAAGCAGCAAACTGTCTTAACAACTATTCTGTAAACATGGGTCCAGAGTTGGCAGCTGAAATTCCAAAGTCCAAAACCAACATAGAAAATATTTCATCCACCACTAGGATCCCAAACTCCATCTTTCTCTCTGATGTGAATGAAAATGTTAATAAATTTAAGAGTAAAAACTCAGCAGATTGTCATGATATCGATATGACGGTTGTGAAAAAGGTGATTAACAGTATTTCTAAGCCTCTAACATACATATGTAACTTATCTTTACAAACTGGGAGATTCCCAAACCAAATGAAAATGGCAAAAGTGATTCCTATCTATAAGAGTGGAGACAAACACCTGTTTACAAACTATAGACCGATCTCTCTCCTTCCACAATTCTCAAAAATTCTGGAAAAGATATTCAATGACAAATGAGCTAAAATCATTGATAAATATAGCATAATAAATGAAAACCAATATGGTTTCAGAGAAAACAGATCAACCTCAATGGCTATCATGGATGCTGTAGAGGAAATCACAAACACTCAACACAGAAATATGCAGCTGGAATCTCCATCGACTTAATAAAAGCATGTGACTCTGAATCATGACCTCCTACTGGACAAACTGGAAGTGTACGGGATCAGAGGAGTGGCGCTAAGTTGGGTCAAAAGCTATTTAACAGGAAGAAAACAATTTGTCAAGATTAATGAATTTACATCAGAGGCCAAAGGGATAAGTTGTGGTGTCCCACAAGGATCAATTTTCAAAACTCGTTTTATTTGCTGAAGACACAATTCTACAGACAATCAAAGGGAACTCATCAATGTGTTGAACGCAGAGTTAATCAAAATAAAATCATGGATGGATTACAACAAATTATCTTTGAATCTAGACAAATCTAAAGTGATGTTTTTTGGTAATTACAAAGCCAAAACAGAGCTCACAATTAAAGTTAACAATGACTTCATCGAAAGTGTAACAGAAATGAAATTCTTAGGGATTTCTTATTGATAACAAACTGAGGTGGAAGCCACACATCAGACACATACACACTAAATTTCAAAAAGTATTTCAATTACAAATAAATCTAAATATATATTAGAATACAACTGTAGATATTTATTGTACTGCTCCTTAATATTACCATATTTCACCTACTGTATAGAAGTTTGGGGTAATAATTGTAAGAGTTCACTGCATCCTCTCTTTTTGCTTCAGAAACGAGCCATCAGAACTATACATAAAGCTGGTTATCTTGATCACGCTAACAATTTATTTGATCAATCCAGAATTTTAAAACTTTATGACCTTGTTGATTTTTAACCTGCGCAATTTTTATACAGAGCTACTGGGAAAACATTACCGTACAATATCCAGAAACAGTTCTTAGAAAATAAAGGAGGATACAGACTGAGAGGATGCAGGAACTACAAGGTCAGATTGATAAGAACCACAAAGAAAAGTTTCTGTGTGGCACTAAACTCTGGAACAAGTAATGAGCTCAAACAATGTTCAAGTGTTTATAAATTCAAGGAAATGTATAAAGAAACTCTAATCTCACAATAGGAAGATAAGAAGATTTGAAAATCAACTGGTGTTTGAATAATTCCAAATGTGTGAATGTCTGAACTTGAAAGTGATGAAATAATCAAAGTTTTTTTTCTTTTACTTTTTAAATGCAATCAATGAGTTTTACATTATGTGCAGTAATGATTACTGAAATGTTTTAAATCAGTGTGGTATTGATTTTCTTTACTTGATCCAAAACATGAAGCAATGATAATTCATGTAATTATGTGTTCGAATGATAATCAATGGTTATTATATATTGTGTGAATCATTAAGAATTCTTTAACAGAATGATTAATAAGCACTCTATGGTTACTATAAAACTTGATTTCAATGTGTAAGGATTTTTCTGCATTATTATGAAAGTTTATTTTGATGATAATCAATAAGTATTAGATATCAGTTACATGTTGTATGATTGTTACTGTTTACTGTAATCATGAAATAATGTTTGATAAGATTAATCAATAATCAAAAAGCAATTCACTTTGTAATTGAGATTAAAAAAAATGCATTTGATCTGATCAAAACTGGATTACATAATTAAGCAAAACAGTAACATGAAGTAGGGGTGGGATTATATAAATTCACCTCTTCCCTCTCCTTTTCAAGCAATCAATCAAACTACTGACTTTAGTTAATTATCACAAAAAAATGAATGAACCAAATGTGACGTAAGTGTGTTTTATTTGTGTTTGTTTTCTATTTTCTAATCAATGCATTCCATTATTTCTGTAATGAGTTTAAAATAATTGTGTTTTGTCCTGTATTTTTCAATCTATGCTTGAAATAAACCAATCAATCAATCAAACATGTAATTAGTGGAAAACACACATGAAGGCAGCAAAAATTGATCAACCATCTTTACAGTCTTATGTGTGGAAACACTAAAGCTTACAGTCATGTGATCATACAGTGGTAGAATGTCCTATTCATGCTCCCTTTGGATTATTTTGATGTGGAAAAACAAAAGTGGTTTGAAGTTTATGAAACTAAAATGGGAATGGATTTGATACAAATTCTTGTTTACATGTTTGTTTGTTCACATATTTAATTTGCACTTAATTCTCTTTCAAGAAATACAAGGAATTTGGAAAACTTCACCTGCAATGTTCAGGTATTTATTTTTGAACAACACCGATTGAGTTTTGGGCTAATGATGTCCTGGATCAATCTTAGGTCAGTGAATCGGATCGTTCAAAATGAACCAATATGGACTATGAATCGGGTCATCAACCACAAACTATGATATGAATTGAGTTGCTATTAAAACAAATCCTTACACCCCTACTGAATGTGATAAATGAATCTATAAGATTCCTTCCTTTGTATTTATATTTGTATTTTTTTTTTTGAGAATTTCAGTCAGCATTCAAACCCTTTGGCACATTCCAGAATCCTTCTCCTGAGTTAGGAATCTTGGAAACATACAGTTCAGTCTGTTTCCTATTGGTCTAAAGTTATTCAGTTAACCCTTCCCTGGAATTAGTAAAGCAAAAGAACAATTTGTTCTCAGCCTCTTTCTCTCTCTTGATTCTTTTTCAGATATCGTGTTTCACTTCATTCTCTTATTTCTTCTAGTAATGCATCTGGGTCACTTTTAAACACTCCCCGTAGACGTTTTTACATATCACAATGCCAGTATATTCATGAGCTGTTAAGGTGAGACTACACGTACCCGCAGGGGTTTCCACCTTCTCCAGTTTGGGTGGCCTTAAATCACGGAGTCTTTTGTTCTCCCAGTGGGGAACCATTACCATGATCACCCTTGTCGGGAGCAGCTGGGGAGACCAGAGCTTTGGCCTCCAATAGAAGCCTATCTATCAATATCTACGCAGTTTTGGGGGTGATGGAAATGATCATCATTCTCTCAAAAGAATACAAGTTTATTTGTAGATGACTCGCATTCATCTGTCCTTGGTAAACACTGTTGTGCATGGTACTAACTTTACTACCTTGCTAATGTGGGGATGAATATGTCTGCATAGAAAAGTCTCCTTTCTGCTTCACTCCATATGTTCTACATAAGGAGGCAGCAGTTGCCTTGGTTACACAATACCACCTTGGGTCTCACATGTCATGCAACTTCCAGTTTTCTGGTTTCCTTTACACATGCATAGATTAAAAAAATTAAGACATATATCAAAAAGATATTGAAATGTGTATAACTTTCAGGGGAGGACTCTACATATGTTAGCTGCCATTATTGGGTGGATTTGTTATTGGATAAAGGTTAATATCCTGTTTATATAAACACTTCAACAATCTGACAATTCAAGAATTTAAGATCATTTTCAAAGATCTGTGTTTTTATGTCCTTCAATCCATTTTCTGAACTAATTTTTGTGGCCATGAGGTTGCCGGGGCCTATCCTAGTCATCAAATGGTTCACGACTCCATTGCAAGGAAATACAGCTGAGATTTGACCCTAGGCCTTCTTGCTGTGAGACAAGGGTGCTAACCACTACGCTTTGTTCTCATGTAATTTTCATTTTTTTCTCTATTTTTCACTTCTTACAGTCCAACTAATTTAAATGTTTCTATATGAATACAGGGAATCCAGATTGTAATGGTTTGTATATGTTCAGAGGGGTGACAGTGATTAAAAAATGCTGAGGTTGGAGCACCCTACAAAGAAGCCTAATGCAAGGCTGACCAATCACAGGCCTTCAAGAGTGACCAGCCTGTTTTCAGCTCTCCCTGGACTGCTTGACTCTGAATACCTATATCAGGCGTGTTCAGTCATTCAGGATGTGGAATTCCTTAAGTCAGCTAATCAGCAGCAAGCTGGACAGGGAGGGCCGGAATACAGGCAGGGTTGTAGCTCTTGAGGAAAAGGGTTGGCCACCCTGGCCTAGGGGAAACCAGGAAGATCGTGGATCTACTCAGGGAGGTATAGTCGGAATGAGGAGGATACAGAGGATTTGATAAGATGGAGGCGGACGATTTGCTTTTAGGAACTTTCACAGGGAACAGCAGAGAAACAAAGAAGAAGTTGACCCCTTATGCCATGGTCTCACCAAAGGCAATTTGAGCGTCAAATTTGCATCGTCCGTCTATGTTTGGAATTGCGGCAAATTTGCTTTTCCCAACTCGAGGCTTCAGACACGTGCGGAAGGAGCTACCATCAAATGTTTTCAGCCTCATGGCTACATGGAACGGCTTCTGTATAAATCTTAATCACGAGAGATCAGGTTTATTTATTTTAAATAGTTCTACAAAAACATGGGTAATCACATCTCCATGTCTGGATTCATGAGATCATTCCGAGACTTTCCCTGTACGGTGAGGTTCAGTGGTTCTTCCGTCTCTCTGTGACCCAGTTTGTTGACGTTCTGTCCTGCAATAGTCAGAGGATTGAAATAAATAAATAAATAGAAACAACTAGAAGACGTTGTTATTATTGTGTTAATGCAAATCAGAAAAGGGTTCAGGACAAGATCGGTCAGATTTTACGTTCGTTTTGGACTCCACCTGCTGATTGCATCACTGAGTGCATCACAGAGCAAAGCTGAGTTCCTGATTGGTTTACAGAAAAGGTCAGAATTTTAAACTCTGGACCTGCAGCTCAAATCGTGTAGCAGAACCTGTAATCATCTGAACATAGACTTAAGCTTGAAACTGGATGCTTCTATGGCACGAAAAGTGTTCTATGTGAATATAGCATTCTAACAAGCTGCATTTTCCCATTCAAGTCCACTTTTAATTCCTTTAATTTGTACTATATTTCTTCTACCAAGCATACTTTACTATACTAAAGACACATTTACATCAGAATTATTTGGTCTGATCAGACTTTGCTTATATGGGCTTTTTTTCTGAGGAGATGATTAGAACAACTCCTACAAAGCCTAAAAACAACAATTTGTTCACAAGCTAATATGGGTAAAGTTCACTTAAATGTTAAAGTCAAATGGACTTCTAAGTTTGCAAGGAACTGGGGTAGGACAAGGGGAGAATGGGACAAACTGCAGTGCAAGAAGCCAAATCAAGAAAAAGATTAAGGGATAGACACATTTAGATTCATAGATACATTTAGTTGTGCTGAAATTAAAACATTTATCTATGCTTTGTTATTGACTCTTGGTTAGTTCTCTTCCTTCTCATTATTTATGTCTGCATTGTCAGTGCTTATTTGATGGCAATACCTACAAATACACAGTTGCTACAATGGAATATAATTTTTTCTTGGTTTGGTCCACTCTCAAAAGTGCAGTGTGAAAGCAAACCAAATTAAATGACAGATCGTTATTCATCTCCCCCTCCAATCAAACTGATTGTTTTATCCAATGATAATATAAATTCCGTAAATGCTTTAAGTGTTTATATTTAAAGAAAATCTATTTTATGTTCAATCAAGACTAACAGTTGGTCAAAATAAATTACCTTAAAATATATTTTTAAAAAAAGCACAAAAATATAAAGAGCGAGTTGAAGTTTTTATGGTTTTTATTTATGTTTTTGATTGATAAGCACAATAAAAATGATTTCAGGCTTGTGAGTAAAGCCACACACAGACAACCATGCACAGTTACAGCAAAGTAATTTCCATGGACTGTTCTTTTTAACCACAGCTAACCCAAATGCCCACATGCTAAAAGCATGCAAACTCCTGGAAGGGGCCCCAACTCGGATTAAAATAGTTTTTTCTTCTGAGGAGCTAAAGCTAAGCACCTCTAATAAGTCCAATGGATATGATGGAAATCTTTTCCCAAACGGATGCTAACGTATGGTCCATGTGTTCATGTTACAAAGCCTCACTATATACTTTCACAGTTTACTTCCTGAAGATCCTTGAGGTCCTCCAAAATGCAGCAGATGAAAATATCACATTTTGTGGTTTTTGCTTTTCTTTTATTATCTGTGAAATTTGTGATTTTTTAAAACTATTTCTCTGGAGCGACCCAAGTTAAGCAGGCACGTTTCTTACATTTTCAGGTTCTGGAATTTTCAGGTTCCTCCATCATTTACCAGTTTGTAAATGTGAACCTGACACTTCTACCTTTTAATACAGCACTCACTCTAAACTTAGATAAAGCTGAAAAACAAGCTCAGTTCACTCTTTCTGAATGGAAATAATTAGACATTCAGATTGATTTAATATGAAAATACTCTTACATTCTGAATGCAGTTCAAAATGTTTCTGAAAAGAAGTGGAAAATACAGTGAAAGAGTTTAAACTCATTCCCAACTTGGCAAGACCAAAGGCTAAGGTGAGTAAGTTGTGAATCGGACTAATCTCTTTTAGTGGAATTTCACAGGAGGAGGAGGAGCAGGGAGGAGGGTAGCCTCAGGTGTACAAATGTCTGACGATCCTGCCTCTTGTGTCTGAGTGACACTTTCCTGACAGGGGTATATTGGTAATTATGTTGAATTACAACGTGTTGCTCTGGTTGCTTTCATGTTATTGCCTGGACTGTATCTATTTACAGGCTCTGAGTGGCTCATCATAATTCCAGTGTGATGAGACAGGCCTCACTTTGATCTGCACAGTTTGTCCACTTAGCTGGAGTGGCTGTGTGTGTGTGTGTGTGGGGGGGTGTTCAGTCCTGTGGTTGTGGGTTAAAGTTTTGTACGTGCACTGCAGTGTTTGTTCAATTGTCTCACAGTCTTGATGTATTATATGTGTGTTTGCCTATTGTGTGTTTGCCTTTAAGGGGTGAGGCAATGGGTTGAAGGGGCAGCTGGACAGGGGATGTGCAGTACTGGTGGTGGGGTCATTTCCTTGGATGCATCAGAAACCTGAGCTTGTGCTTGTTAAAACGAAAAAAAAGGGGGGAACCTGTGAGACTTTTACACATGCTGGCTTGGGTTACCTGCTTGTTTGGCTCAGGCTGAACTTTTGGCCCTGCCAGCAAAGCCTCCACACCCTGATGACTCCTGCACTGCTCCACCTGCCTCCCTTTGTCCACTTGTTCCTTGCACGTTCTTGGGCATCTCTCCAAAATAACATGTATTTCTTTCATATGTTGCTTTAACAGCTGCCTCTCGTGCTTTGGGTTTTCACTCTGGCCACACATTTACTCTAGCTTGTGTTTGGCGTCTGTCTCTCCAGACAAAAGACTGGCTCAGCTCCTGCCATCAAACTTCTATCTATTCCTAGTTTGCAAGGGAACTCCTTCCACCAGCCAGGCAAACCAGACTTTCAGGTCTCCCACCCACACATACTGGACTGCTCACCTCTCACCTGTGCAAATATGAAAGAGGGAGAAAAATATCCAGGAGGGAGAAGAGTGAAATGGAAAGATAGCCCGGCCTTTGGTTACAGGGAGGGGCGCAGAAAAGAATACAGCACAGCTGAGCAAACCTCCATAGCCATGGGATTTCACCTGTACACTCCCCACTTTTCTTCTCACTGTTTTCTTTCCTAATCCATTCTCCCTTCTGTAACCAGCCCGACAGCGATGGTGCGCTAAGGCCTTCTTTTATGGCCACTGAATAGAGATTTCCTTTGAGGTTATGGAGTTGATACACTCAAATGCCACTTTTATGTTTTGTACACAAGGTACAGTGATTTACCCTCAGCCTGAGGGGACATCTACACTGAAAGGGTTTCCGTGTAGATGTGAGTATTATGTGGATATTATTTAGGAAATCCTTTCATCTGACAACATGCAAGCAAAGAGTTTGGGCTTAATTTGAAAATTGAGCTATTGTTTTGATCAGTGTAAAAAACATATTAACTTGATGACTCACATTGTGTTGATGAAGACAGATTGCCGTATATTCAATAACAAGATTAAATGCCAGGATGTTTTTAAGTCTTTGATCACGAATGGTGGTTGTTTGTTTCTTCACTGCATTTATTTGATAAAAGTGAGTTTTTAATATTTAAATATAATGTAAATTAATCTAATTTTAAGTTGAATGTGTTTCCTATGCAAGTAAAGATGTATTTAAAAACCCCATGAAAGGGATTACTTTTTTACAAGTGATTTGTAACTTTTTTTCAATCTACAAAAACTGCACAAAAAAGATTAGGACAAAACATGGGCAACAAACTTTTATTTGCAAAAAATACATTTGAAAGAATTGTTAAATTAATTTTAGACATTCATCTGAAATCTTAGATTTAAACTTCTTTACCTCTTTACAAATTGTGAATTTAATGACATAATCTATGCAGAAGTCTGGGTTAAAAAAAATTAAATTAACATTTTGACTTGATGCTGAGATTTTTTTTATTTTTTCTCCCAATTTCATTTTTTTAAACTTGCCTCTAAACTTTCCCAGATAATTTTTTTCCCCAGAGATTCTGTTTTTTAGTGTTAAAAATCTGTTTTAAAAAGCCTTTTCAGTCTGCTTTTGTTTTCCTATCCATTAACCCTTGAGGTTTAGTTTACTTTAACTGGTTATACAGGACTTTACTGAACAGTTTAGGGGAATATATTAGTTTAATAATGCCATTCAGTCAATGTTTGTCATACATTTTCCTGACCACACAGGATTATTCTAAGAACATTTTGATTTTATGTTGGTTATTGTTAAGACGTCAATCTCATAACACTTTTTTTTTTGATGGATGCAAAAAACAACTTGATGGACATAGTTTGGTAAAATTGAACTTGGGGAAACTACAAAGAACTGTATGAACAGATGAAGAACAACCAAACACATGCACCACAGGCACATGCAGACAGAAAACATTCCTAAAATGCGTGACTGATCAACAATGTGCTCATCAATGGCGATGCGCCTGACTGAAATGTTGAAGAAAAAAAAAACAAGGATGCCCTGGATGCTTTATGGTACCTCTGAAGCAGAAGAAATGCCCAGATATGCATCAAACCAAAACATAGGAGACAACATCGCACAAGTGTGTCAACTGGAAACTGTGACCACCCAGCTGGATGCAAACAACAAGGTGTTTTTTGCTGAGATTCACATTAGCTCAGTCTGCAGATTCTAATTTATCTAAATTAAACCACATTTGCTTCCAGAATTTGGTTCAACAGTGCAAGGAGCTCTTACTGATGTGGAGAAAATATTAGGCATGCCCAATGAAGGCGGGCTTACTTCTATGCTCTCCGCCTGCCTTGACTCCCAGTCTCTCCTGTGCAGGTTTGGGCCTGAAAGACGTGCCAGACCTGCTGCCAAAGCCTTGGCCTCCACCTCACCCTGCAGACATGGCCGCATACACACGCATATGTAGGAGCTGCGATAATCACGCACATCTGACATTGGTGCTTTCAAGAATGTAAGGAAACCTTCCTCATTCCTCCATATATGTGCCAGAAGAATCTCCACACTCTTCACTGTCTCAGTCTGTTTGTCTGTAAAGATGGCGTTTGTGGCTCATTCACACGCTCCTCCTCAACACAAACATAAACCCATGCATCAAATTTGTCAGTTGTCTGTCAGGCATTCCCTATTTTTAAAACGGTAAACACACCTACACACATTCTCTCATGCGCAGTCGCACCCACTGCAGCCCGTGTTATGCAGCCAGTCTGCCCTCTTATCTGAGAAAGCACGCTCAGTTGTGAGGAAAAAAGATTAGTCGGGTGAATTAAATCTTGACACCTGACGCTACTAGTCTCTCTTTAAAGTTGTTTTCACCACTTCCCCCACACTTAATGCTATAGCACCTTCTGATAATTGCATGCTTTGAGCCAATGCAGTAATTGCACGGTACATACCTGTTGAGGGTGTAAGCCCATCTACTGAACATGGGGCCCTTCTGTAAGTGGGAGAAAAAGGTGACCGGATCTGTCACTTGGTACGGCTCCCTGTCTGTGTGTGTTCACACTTTGTGATGTATGTTCCCACACTTTCAAAGGATAGCTCATCGACAGGTGCTTATTTAACTAGTGAGCACTTCAATTAACGTGCAGATATGCAAAGTTTGATGTCAAACAAGCTCCAGGCCGAGATGAACCGTCCCCTCAAAGAAGTCGGGATGGTTTGGTGAATCAGTGCAGAGTCCCGCTGGCACTGGAGTGACGCATGAGTCAGACCATGGGGCGAGTGGGCGACTGTGACGTCAACAGTGCTTATATTATATCGTCCGTAACCTTAAAAACCGAAGAGATGACGCAGACATTTTTTTTTCCTTTTTTTCTAACTTTCTCTCCTCCGTTCACATCAGCCATTTTTAATCTCACTGTCTCATCAGTGAGTTGTTTGGTCTAACGTTACGCATAAATCAGCGATGACACATTCACTCTCGCATGACATGTTTCCTCTTTGTCATTTTTATCGTTAATTTTATGGCATTTTTGGCTAAATGTCAACTCTTTACATGGGCTTTTAAGATTTATGCTAAACTTTCAGGGCAAAAAAACTGCAATGATTAGTCACACAATAGTTTTGCAGAGTCAGGGATACCATGAGACAAATAAGGAAGAAAAACTAAAGCAACTGACGGCTGACAGCAGGATTAAGCAGCTTGATTTCACAGTATTTGCCAGCTTGTTCCAGGGAGAAGCAAAGTGGAATGAGGAGTGGTGAGAGAAGCTCGGCTCAGGCTAAAACTAAACTAAAACCAGTTGGGAAGTTCAGGCTGTGTGAAAGGCAAGGGAGCGACCTAATTTTACCATGGTGAGCCATTATTATTTTCTATGCCAATTTATTGAGATTATGCCATTTTTTGACATTTATGGAATCCTCTCAACTACCTCTTTATAAAAAGAATTCACTTATCAAAAAATCTTGAACTTCAGGGATATCTATTATATACATACTCTGTTACCTAAGTCCTTTTTCTATTTTGGAAAGGGCTGGTCAGTGGCTAGCCCTAATGACTCACAGCAACACGGTTCCTGGGTTAAATGAAGTGTGAAGCTGATGAGCATCACTGTCTGTGCCTGCCAGGTGGAACCAGCGACGAGTCCACATTTAGGACGGAGACATCTGAGGTAGACAGCAATCCTTCTCTGCCTTTGAGGACGATGAGTCACAGCAGAAGTGTTGAGAAATCTATGTAGGTGGAAAAGACCTGCAAAGTCTCAATTTTCTTGTCAGACTAGCGTGCAACACGTGGAGAAAATCTTGGCTCACCAAGACTGCATTCCAATAACGCCAAAACTGTCTGTATTTTTACCTTTTTTGAAAAGTTTTGTCAAATTGGTGTCTGGAGGCATTTTGGTTCATGTCAATTCCAACAGCTGGAGAGAAAGGGTAAATGAGTGAGTGTTGTTGCATGTCAGTCAAGTTTTAAAGATGTTCAGACCATTAGTTCACAAATGGAGGTCCTTCCACTTAGCTGCTGGTGTTTCCAGGGGAGGACGCCCCTGGAAATGTATCTACACGTCTCTCCAAATAAATAAATAAATGCAAATGTTTAAATACGTGTAAATACAAGTTTTTCTCTAATTCTATAAATATATATTTATCTGCCCACCAAACATTAATGTATATTTTTTTGGTAATTTGAGGTTAAAACTGTAAACAATTTGAAACATGATCTCATGTTGTCATGGGGATTCCTCTATCTCTATAGGACAGATAAAACATGAATAAAACAATGTCTCTGAATTGAGAGGAGTGTACCAAAAGTTACTCACTGAACATCATAGGATCTAGCGTGCCATCAAAACGTTTCCATTTATTTATTTTTTTGCTTTTATTTCTTTAAAATTTTACTTACAGCTACTTTTTTCAATCTCTTTCAGATCTTGCACTCTGTGAGAGATGCAATGTAAATAAAGCGACCTCAAGCAAAACATTTGACATTAGAAACTGTTCACTTTAGAAAAAAAAACAAAACAAAACAAAAAAAAAAACAATAAATTTAGTTGAAACATCATTTAACAAAACTTCAGCATGGTGGGAGAATAACTGAGTTGTTTTTTTTAAGCAGTCAGAGAACCATCACAAACTATTTATTACAATAAAAAAGAGAGAATGCAAAACAATTTACCCAACATCAAAAGTCTGACAGCAGTTGTTCAAGTTGTAAAAAGTTATGCAAATGAAATATGCAAATTCAACCCTCCCCAAAAAAAATCAATCAAGATTTTTAGACCATGATTCAGTCAATGTCCAGACCTCGTTTTCATTCAGATGATAAGCCGTGACTTTAGCCAAGACATTGATAAGAGTACGCCCAAAAATCTTAATGGACTGAAGAAAAAACCTTAAATTCCTTCACAATGATAAGGGACTGATAAAATCACAGCTAATGGCAACTTGAGGTTATTACTGCTAAAGGTGGATCTATGTGTTAGTGCCAACATGTTTAGCAATTTTAGCTTCTTTTAGTTGAACTGAAGGATTCGATCGTTGGCATCTGTGAGAAATTATGCTTTGAGCAACTGATCTTAGATCTTAGTTGAATTCTTACTCCCACACACAGGGAAATGTCAAAAAAGTTGGGAAATCAACCCAACGTGTCGTTCAGTCGTCCCAAAGGAAGAAGTTCTGCTCTGAGACATTTTAAGGTAAACACGTCTCACTGCAGAAATCTTTTGTAGAAAAGAGAAACCAAAGGAGTGACGGAGCGTCAGAGTCATATCTGAATGAGGTATGTTTGTAAACTGCAGCAATAGTTTTCAGCCACGTGTGGACTTTTAATAGACGATTCAGAGGTTATGACAAGTTTAGGCATCAGCACTGATTTAAAGCTGCGTTTTTCTTCTTTCATGCCCACTTAACCTCATCTTATCAGTCCTCCACCAACTCGGAGGGGTTGTTGTGCTGGTCATGAGGTGGTTGTAGGTGTTAGTGATGGCCACAGGCCTGTGGCTCCCCCCTGGTGACAGCATGAGCAGTTAAAACATGTAAATCATCAGGAAGCCTCCTTCCTCCCCTCTAATTCCTCGTTACCTCACAGCAGGTCGTCTCAGGAGCGATTCAGAAGGCCTGCAGGGCTGCAGAGAAAGACTGTGGGCTGTGGCTTGAGTCCAGGTGCATGACCGCTCACCACAAGTGCCGAGCACCATACAGGGTTTCCCCAATGCCCGTGCTTCAGGTGACAAGCTATGGCACGCTGACTAATCTTTTTGACGTCTAAAATAAGAAGTAAAACCTCTAATCTGTGTCCTCTGACTCTCTGAGTCAACTCTGTCCCAGTGACGGGGCAAGTGTCAGCTCTCATTCAATTCTGTCTAAATATTTACAGTTTAATGAAGGGACTCATCCATTTAGCTGCATCAGTGTAACCTAACACTCTCCAAACTCATCTGTTTAACTACCCGGCTGTCTAAAGTCTTAACCTGTGTCTTTAAACAAACCCATAAAATCACTGTTGGCTCCCAACACTGTTCAAACAAGACCTGAGTCAGGACCTGCAGCCTCCTGACAGCTGTTCTCTAGCCCCCACTAGTGGTGAAAAGCAGAACAGTCTAGCCGATGTGTTGATTGAAAAAACTCTGCTCAGTCTGTCATGAAAAGTAATGGTTTAAAACATTTGATCTATTATTGAGTAGATAAAGCTGAGACATTACTGCTCCTCCTTGAATCATGAAAATAAACCAAGACTCCATTTTGGAGAGTTTATCTTTGTTTTGTGGAACAAAACTGCAGGATCAAAAGAGTGTAATGGCTTTCTCCTTATTCACGTGACTATCCACGTTCTGAGTGCAGCTTCTTGTAATGTTGGAGTGGATCATTCAGCAGTTTTTTGTGATCCGCAGTATGCCTTTGTGTTTCCTGCAAAAGTGCTTACGCATAATTGAGTAATTACCTGAAAAAGATAGCGCTCCTGTCACTCTGCTTGGCTCTAATCTTTCCATCCGTATCCACCACAGACCGGACTCTTTTCTATCGGGGATGTGGCTGAATACAGCCGTTTTCTCTGTCTCTCAAAGTGATTGTGCATGCATAAACACCGAGGTGTTATTAAGCTAGGCTTGTCGGCCCCACTGGAAGTGAGAAGAAATAAATAAATAATAATTTTAACAACTTTGGCTACACAATTTCAAACGGATCACATCCCAGGATGATCATTTCTGTGTGAGTTTTACAATCCCACTCAGTGAATGGCAAGTTGGGCAGCAAATACATCCATTCTGTCAGCCACAGATCAGAATATTGGTTCTGTTTTGAGTCGGATCCCTGTTTTTCAGTTTTATCTTTCTTTTTTTTTTTGTCATGTGTTGCACAATCACATTATCGTTGAGATTAAGAATCAGCGTCTGATACCTGAGTGACCTGAAATACAGGCGATGGTTCATCTTTCTTCTCTCAGTTGGGAAATTTTTATTTCTAGGAGGTTTTTTTGTGAGAATAAAAATACTGTTAACTTTTTTGCTAAAGAATGCCAGTCAGGATGACTGTTTCTCAGCTCCCATGTACAGACACCCTCTTGGCATTTAAAACATATTTAAAAAGTCAGAAATGAATCCCGAGGCAGCTACTTGTCGTCCTCGTCCCCTCTGGCACATGAGACCAAAGAAACTTGAATAGCCTGCTGTTTGTGCAGACTCATTTCTGAATACTGACTTACTTTCCTTTTCTCTCTCTGCAGATTTTTCTTCTGTAAACGGGAAGCTCCGAGCGAGGCCTCAAACCAGCGACAAGTGGGATGTGCTGGAATATTCAGTTACGGGTGAATTTACATGTGATTGTGCGTAAAGGGGTCGAGTCGAAGTAAACGATATGACTTTAAGGGATCGTGTTAATGTAAAAAAACACAAAATCCCACAGGACTTCCTTCTCATTCCCATCAGAGGCCACACCCAGGAGAGCAGGTAATACGAGAAGAGCTTTCACAGAGTGAGACTGGCAGAGGTGGGATAAACAAGATGAGTAACTCTCAGCAGATAACTTTTCCTCATTTGCCATCATATTATTTCTTTTTTGGTCGTCACATTAAAAACTACCTGACTTTTTTGCACCAACAAGAGCGCCGTACTGTCTTCAGCTTTGGCCTGAGGTCTGAGGCGTTCACAGTGAGGCTAATGTGCACTGATGTCATGTGTGAGATAGGGATCTTTTTGAGGGGTGTGTTATAAATTGTACCATAATATGAGTGTGCAGGGTACTGGGCTGGGGTAGGGGCGGAATTGAGAAGAGCGTAGATGGGGGGGGGATCAAGCTATGCCACTGGAATCCACAGTGTTGTGAGAGCCCCATACCTTTCAGCTTCATTAAACCAATTTCACGCCGAGGTGAGCTAAGAGAGGAAGTTCTGAATCCGAGCGCCGGCAACAATGGTGCATTGAGGGGATGAGGCGAAAGTAAATTAGGTACCACTTCACAGACGGCAAATTAAAATCTGAAAGTTGGATAGGAAAAGTTGAGGGCAGATGATTATGTCTTTATTGTGGCCTCACCTCAATCTAGAAAACCCTCCTCTCCTTTTAGCAACCACCTTTGTAGCCCCCCTCCACACACCCACGACCCGATCCTCGAAGAAAAATAATAATCTATTTCTTGTCTGGTAATTGGTTTCTAAGATGCTTCCAGTCAAAGAACGACTCTCTGATGCCAAGCTGCTTGTGACCCTCCTTTCAATCACTTAATTTACTCTTTCTCATCGGTGAGATTTCATATCAAGGAATATCGTCTAAATTAACCTCATTTAAGGATTATTTCTGTGTGGTAACTGACCTCTAACAGCTATTGACTACTCCATCAGAGCTTTATCTTCAGTGTTTGTCAGTCAAACTGATATGAAGAGTTCAGCACAGACTCTAGAGAAACATATTAACCCTCTTGGCTTTCCCTTCCTGTGTTGTCTGTAAAAAAGAAAGTAAAAGCGAGGCACACTATTTCATTCCTGCTGGTGCGTCCTGCTGCCACTGACAGATAAAACTCCAAATTACGGTGTTATGTTAAACACTTGGTGAACAGTCAGTGACATGCATATTTTATGTGTGTTTTTTTTTTTAAGTCGCCTTTACGAGCACAGGAGGAGAAGATTAAAGAGTTTATTTTAAAGCCACCTTAGGTCAAACTGTAAAAGAATCCCTTTCTTGAATTTGTTGCTGTTCATGTGAAGAAACACATGTTCAAAGACTGAATCAAACCCATTGGAGGGCAAAGTGGTTGTTCCTGCTGTGATAACATGTCTGTGCAGGAGCGTTAAAAACAAGAAAGAGGCCTTTAGATTGTTCTTTGTGGAAGCTACTACTTTACACAAGGAGAAAAAAACATATCGCTAAAATATATGTCCTGCACTGATTAAACATTGTTTTGGTTATTCCTCGCAATGCAACTGTAGGAAGTCTGCAGCAATGGCCCGTACATGTGGAATGTTTGCAGGATGTCATAGGAGCAATGTCCAAGAAAATTATAAAAAAAAAAAAAAATGGGATAGCATTTTTTCCTCCTTTTGTAGTCACTTTACCCATTCGTTTTCATTCAACAGACTTAAAAATGACCAAAAATGAAAAACTTGTATGGTTGTGGGTCATAAGGGAAAAAAATTTAAAACAAAACTGAGAGAAATAAACCAAACTGGCTTGTTTCGTTCTCAGAGCAGGTGGGAAAAGTGCAGTCTGAAGCTCTGAGGCTCCTCCTTTTAAACACACCTCAGCTTTGAGACGAGCTGTAATTTGCACTGATTTGTGTCTGCACCTTGTCAACTTGACCTGCCATAGCTATTTATATACCTCAGGACAACTTACAGGAAAAATACTTAACATACTTCACCTTGACCAGACACTGTTGAGGAGGACTTTTGAAATCCAAATCAACATCTTCGCTCTGCTGTGCGACAAATCAGATTCAGTTTTTCTTGGGGGTTTGGAAAAGGAGAATTATCCAAGTCATGTTGTCGAGATCTTACTGTTTTCTGGCTGTTCCTGCATACATTGTTGATCAGCTGGACCAGGTATTTCTGTTTGCCTGAACACACCTGAACTAGAATATAAGTAGAAAGGTCAAGGATAACCGGAAATTCCAGCTCTGTCATAACAACAGGTTGATTTTACTGTATAGAGATGCATGAAAATATTTATGTTCTTGATCCGAGTTTCAGGAAGGGGCTACGTATTAAATATGTACTTAATCAACCACATGATAATAAATAATTCCTTATTCTCTTACAGACTATCTTTCTAAAATCGTGTTCAGACTTTACAGTTGTTTATTTCGGACTCCCAGAATGTTGCACCTGCAGTAGCTCATCTAATATAAAGAAACAGTGAGTTTAGGGGAGCATTTCTTATTTTATAGCATAAATGCAAAAAGAAAAAGACGATTGGGATGTTTTGATTTTAATGCGGCTATCTTTCTTTGAAAACAATTTGGTTTGAATTTCTATTCTCTTCTTCATATTTTAATGGAAAAAATGGACACAACTCTATTTATTTTGGTTAAAAAACATTTATTTTCCAACATAATCTCTTAGGACCTGCCCTCTACACACATAGACATCACATTGTATTACCACAGTGGTTAATGCTGCTTTAATGGGGCCCTATGACTACAGAAGTAAAGATTTAACTTAAATATTGGCTGTGGTCTTAAGAGGTTAACAGATCGTGAAACTACAGAAAAGAATGTAAATGATATGGGAATTAAAATAATATCTGAAATAAGCATTTTTGTTGTTTTGCCGGTTGAAAAACATTTGGTTAAAAACATATTTTTACAAATTTTACTTTTACTTTATTTATTGTTCAGAACCATTACCCTGTCGGTGGAGGCGTGGGAAAGACATGCTGCAAAAGACAGCAATACTTATGATCTTATGTACGGAAAAGATTCAAAAGAGAAATCAGTAAAACAGCCGACCTTCAACCTGAATACCCTTTCTAGTTTGTGAATGTTAAAAAAGAGCAAGAAACAAACAGACAAACAATAATATATCTGCTAAGGCAAATAAATATCTGTAGAAACTTAAAGGAAAGTTTGTGTAAAATAAATAAATAAATACAACAGAACTATCTGAAGGTGTGATTGAGATCCAAATTCAACAGAGGATAAACATGTTCATAAAAAAAGAAAATAAAAACTCAAACAAAAACACATACTTGTCAAACCACTAAAAGAGTTTTGAGAACTAAAAACTGCAACAAGAGGATAATGCAGGATCAGAAAATGAGACGATCGCGCAATCTGAACCCAAAACATCACCTAACAAACTAAACAAAATCCTCAAACACACAAAAAACGTGATTTTTCAAACTTAGGTTGTTAATTTGTGGGAAAAATGTGGAATTACATAAATTAAGTCAATTAACATTAGACACAACTCAAAAGAGGAATTATATTTTTAAGCATTTTATTCTGAATCTTACTGTTTTTTTGTGCAAATTTAGGATTTAATATTATTTTTCCATTTTTATTTCCTTTCAAGGGTCAATAGTTATGTTGTTTGAGCCACAATTCTGAACACTACACAAAAAATATTCAGCATAAAAGGTCAGAACTTAAAAAAATCATTTTATTCTACACAACAGACAATGTTATTCTGTCTGAAATAATACCTACATATGCACTATTCCTGAGCAAGCGGTGGGTGTACGCTTGGTGGGGTCACCCTTCGAAACTGTGGGGGCACCAGACAATGCCATGGAGACAGCGTGGCTGTTACGAGGCCTCGCGCTGCTGACTTTATGAGAGGCGGGCAGACGAATCCCCTTCATGCTGTAAAACCATCAACAAGGGAACAAAGAGTGCAGGTGCTGAAGGATGCATTCAGAGCTCACCTGCACCCAGCGGGAGAACGGAGTGTGTCCAGCCATGCCAAGAGCCTCTCCATATTCACAATTACCAGACACTAATGAGGCAAAATGGTTTAACCCAGAGAAGGTTTTTGCTCTTCCTCTATCTGTTTGATACCATGACAGGAATACATTTGAGCAAGGAGGTGGCTCTTCGATAGGGGCCAAAACAAGCTCGAACAGGAGCCTCCTGAGCTCTGTAATTATCAAAATCTGACGAGTGAGTGATGGCTTAGGAAGCCTGCCAGATCGAAGCCCCTTTTCCTGTTATTCTAACAGAAAGAAGTGGCATAGCTGGCAAGATATGTGAAGATTAACCACCGCTAATGCGAGGTATTAGAGGGGCACATGTCAGGATATCCAGCAGACGGCAGCAGAAAGAGAAGGCATTTGGAGGATCTCAGCAGCAGAACAATCCAAAGCCACAGGTAGGCATGGCATCAGGCAGGAGCAGGAGGAGGCCATGATCCCTCTTCAAGCAACAGATGTGTGGTGAATCTTTAACTCTGCCACTTCCCCACTGTCACTACATCTGTCCTCGCTCTTCACTGCGCTGCCTCAGCCCCCTCCTGGGAGAAACGATCAACAAAAGGAAGGGACTATCACTGAATTTATTGATTGGCCCGAGGTGCCCCCACTGCCGTCATTTAATGACCTCTGGGAGTCATTATTGAAAAACTATTGTCTTTGTGATTAGCCCTCCACTTTCACTCGACATATGGGAATTTTCCAGTTGGTGTGTGAAATTCTGGGTATGCTTCAGGGAGTAGAGGTGTTCTGATGTTGTAATCCTCTCTTACAAGAATAGCTCACACTTTAAGAACAACCGCATAAACAAGAGCCCGGTGTATGTTCTCAACCGAAACAGCAAATGTCTGCTCGTCTCCACTTTAAACCCTTCCACAGAAGATCATATCACAGGCAGCAGAAATGATACTTTACACTCATTTACACGTTCTGTATAATCTCATCAGATGGCCCAAATGGCAGAGACAGTGCCCCTCTCTCTCTCCCCACTCAGCCATGGCACTGGCATGAGATGGTTTATTTTAATTGAAAATTAGCAAAACAAAACAAGGGCAAGAGGATCCCTGAATGGGGCCCCTTTCTCTGGGAGCTCCTGTGCCGCTGAATAATGCATATGGGAGAAAGTAAACAGCAGCCGTAGGCCTTGCAGAGGGAACAATGGGCTGTACACAGCCCAACCGGGGCGCCTGATTTTATTACTGGCCTGTCAATCCCTTCCTCACCCACCCCCATCCTGGGAACTGTGGGACCTAGGCCAGGCAGCAGCTGCTGACCGCTCCACACTGACCCAGCACTCATTACAACCTGCGGGATAAACCTCTCTCCCCACTGCATACCTCCACTGACTGCACTGTCCACCCCTAATCTGTCCATTCACACACTCAGCATGGGTGGACTCAATCAATTTCCTGTTTGGCTGAGTTGTCCATTCAGTCCTATTTATCTGGAGTTTACTCAATAAAATGTCAGAAAATGAGATTTCTAGACCTTTATAAAGATTACATTGTGAGCTGAACTGATCTGTGACATTAAAAATTGCAATTTTCGACAAACTTTTCATATCAGGACAGAGTTTTTCTACACAAAATCAAACGTACTATTCAGGGCTTTAGATAAACTTCTTCATCTTCAAGGTTTTGGTCGGGGGTCACTGTGGTCACTTGTCAACTTTTTTCCTGCCACTACAGCATTCCTCAAATGTGTGTGTGTGTGTGTATTCATGCTCTGTAGATTGAGATTCTGGTCTTGCTTCTGGCTTCAACCAAGTCCCGGTTGCCATGCCGACTGGCACTGGTCTCCCAGGATGAGTAATGATGTGATGTGGGGCTGCGCTTTAAAGTCCCAACAAAGAGCTTATTACCACTGCAGCACCTCATAACACACCATTGTTGTCAAGTGCTCCTGATATTAACCTGCCCGCACCGGGGCGGCCTCCCTCCACGCAGATGTGTGTCTGTGAGGGTGTGTGTTCACCTTTAGTGTGTGTGCATGCACGTGTGTGAGAGCAACTTTTGGGCAATTATAGACGTGTAATAAAAAATTACTAAAGACACTGTTTGTACATCAATCTGACTGACCTACAAGTTTTGTTTTTTTAAGTTTTCATCATTTGATTTAAAGAGTAACTTAGCATTTACTTATTTTGCTTTGCGTTTAAAACTATATCTGTCCTTGTGATTTCTTTAAAATGTCTACTCAATTTTGTTATGTCTGTTAAGGTCTAATGAACAGAAACTAAACAGGGCTTTGAAATGTCTGAAGGCAAGTGCGAACTAACATAAAAGGGCTGTGTGTGTGTGGGTCTGGGAAGGTGTTTGTGTGTGTGATGGGGGGGGAGCAGCAGGATGATGCCACAGGATGTTTGAATGTTTGACTTAGTTTAACAACATCCTCTGACAGAGAAACCACAGGCTGCAGATGAGGCGAGAGATAAAACATAACTGTGATCCTGGCCTTCAGCCCAGCGATTGTCACTGGTGATCTAATGAAGCTTATCTGCTAATGATGAAGACGAGGGAACACGTGTTACTAATTAATACGAATCTTACTGACATCGTTCAATTACAGAGCCTCTACAGGGACTTTGAAGTAAAAAGAAAAATAGTTGAAGTAAAAAAAGTTTTCCTTTTTTTCTAAAAATGTAAGTGAAAAAAATCTGGTTACCAACTGGAGTGCACCAATTTTATTTTTTGTACTTCAATTTTTAAGTAACATTTTTGATTATTTTAATTTAATTCTTATTTTAATTTACTTAAAATGTGGTGAGCACCACATAGTGACTGAAAAAAGTTTTTTTTTACTTAAATAAA